>NW_008618154.1:0-1151 GCF_000691845.1 Merops nubicus
GGTAGTGGAGGAACCAACGAGAAGAGGAATGCTGCTGGACCTTGTATTAACAAATGGAGGACTGGTTGGGCACATTAAGGTTTGGAACAGTCTTGATGACAGTGACCATGATATGGTGGAGTTTAGCATTTTACAAGGGAGAAGCAGGGCAATAAGTAGGACTGCAACCCTGGACTTTCACAGGGCTAAATTTGCACTCTTCAAAGATCTACTTGAAGGAATCCCATGGGCTAAGACTCTGGAGGGCAAAGGGGCACAAGAAAGCTGGTCAGTTTTTAAATACCACTTCCTCAAAGCCCAAGATAGGTGTGTTCCCATGTGTAAAAAATGGGGTCGATGGGCTAAGAGACCTGCATGAATGAGCAGGGAGCTTCTGAAGGAAATCTAGTGCATAGTTCATGTAAGAAGGGACCTATCACTTGGGAGAAACATGGGGAAACTGTCAGGACACGTAGGAAGGCAATAAGAAAGGCCAAAGCCCTCTTAGAACTAACACTAGTGAAGGAAGTAAAAGAGAACAAAAAGGGCTTCTCCAAATCTATCAGCAGTAAAAGGAAGAAGAGGGGAAGTGTGGCCCCACTGCTGAATGAGGCACAGCCCTGATCACTGAGGCTGCAGGGAAGGCAGAGCTGCTGAATGCCTTCTTTGCTTTGGTCTTTAATCCTGAGGCCAGGGCTTGGGAACTCCAGACCCTAGATGTAGGGGAGAAAGCCTGGAGGAGGGAAGAGTCTCTGCTAGTCAATGGAGACTGGGTTACTGATCAGCTAAGGAAATTGAATATCCATAAATCCATGGGCCCTGATGAGATGCTCCCAGGAGTATTGAGAGAACTGGCTGATGGTGTCACTCCACCACTCTCCAGCATTTTTGCTAGACCATGGCAAATGGGAGAGGTGCCTGAGGACTGGAGGAAAGCCAGTGTCACTCCAGTCTTCAGAAAGGGCAAGGAGGAGGATCCTGAAAACTACAGACCAGTCAGCCTCACCTCCATCCCTGGGAAAATCATGGAGCAGCTCATTCTGGAGGTCATCTCTGAGCACATGGAGGAGAAGAAGTTTATCAGGACTAGTCAGCATGGATTTACCAAGGGGGAATCATGCTGGACTAACCTGAGAGCATTCTACAATGGGTAGATGGAGGGAGACTGGTTG
>NW_008618155.1:0-18647 GCF_000691845.1 Merops nubicus
GCTCTGTTCCTGCAGCCCTCTGGCACTCGTGACAGATGCATGCTGCAAGTGGGGAGGCTTGTAGTTAAAGAGCAAACCTGAGCTGGTCCCTGCAGCTGTCCTGGTGCCCACAGTGTTACCCCAAAATCAGCTCCCATGCCAGTAAGAGTGGCTGGAAGCTGAGCAGCGGCTTCAGGCAGTTCATGGTTTCAAGCTCTTCCTTCCAGCTATGCCACCTAGAAAGACTCCTTTCCTCCTGCTAGCTTAGCCTGGGAAGGTGCTGACCCAGCACCATTCTGCTCAGCAGGATCTAGTGGGTTTCCAACCATGCAATGAAACAGCAAAGCTGAATTCCTCGTGTGACTTCTGCTTGCTGCCTTTATCACAGGCCCTCCTCTTCTGTCTTCTCACAATCCCACTGCCACAATGCCTCTCTAAAAATGAGGAACATCTTCCTCATGATGTCTTGATTAGACATCCTGACAGCAGCAGGACCTTCTGGGGTCCTGCCAGGACTTCAAGGGGACTATAAGGAAGGTGGGGACAGAGCTTTTAGCAGGTTCTGTTGCAACAGGACAAGGGGGGATGGTTTGAAACTAAAAGGGAGATTTAGACTACAGAGAAGGGAGAAATTTTTGACACTGAGGGTGGTGAGACCCTGGCCCAGCTGCCCATAAAAGTGGTTGATGCCCCATCCCTGGAACCATCCCAGATGAGGTTGGCCGGCCTTTTAAGGTCCCTTCCAACCCAAACCAGTCTGTGATTCTATGATTAATATAAGTATGGACAGAAATAGGTGGAACTGTTGTTGCCAATGCTTGGAAATTCATGTATCTCTGTTGATAACACCAAATCTTGCCCAGCCCAAAGCTCCCTTCTCTCCCAAACACCAAAAACCCAAGACTGCTACTGGACAAATCACCCTAACTACACTTCTGTGAAGACACTGAGGTCATCAACTACTGAGATGAAACCACAGGAACAGCAAAATGGAAATGCAGGAGTGTGTTGCCTACTCGATTTCTCCCACAGAGGGATCATTTCCTTCTTACAAAGATCAGCCTGTGGCATAACAAAGCCAGGGTACAATTAGAATTTGAATCTTCAAGCTATAGCAGCATTAGCTGCTGTTCCAAATGCTCTCCTCCCAACAGAAAGCAAAGCTCCAGCAAGCAGCCACAAGGACTGGAGTGAGGAGGATGGTAAAAAGTATGTTAATGCTGGAAAAGAAAGGTTAAAAGTAGCTTGTGAGTTCTGCTGGTGTCAAATAATGAGACTGCAAACGAGGATCTGCACTGAAGAGGTTTCTCCTCATTTCCCTGCTGGCCCAAGTCAAATCTGCTGGCTCTGGGGAAACGTTCACAGGTACCTTTCATGTTCACCAGCTCCAGTATTCACAACTCTATTGATCGGCGAGTGGAAAGTGGGTTTCTTAAAACTACTTATTTTTGTCTTGCTTTGAACTGACAGCTCTTAGAATTGGTGCTTAGGTGCCCCTACACATCCAGGCACAGGCTCAAATGGCAACAGCAGCTCCACGACTAAACCCAGAAGCCTGTTACTTAATCTTGGCCATTTTATCTCCCCTTGGGCATTTCATCCCCTCGTAGGACAAAGATCAGCACACCCTTAGCCAACCCAGCAGTAACTCCACAAAAAGAACCAAGAACTCCTTTGCAGTGTTCTAAAGAACTTTAAAATGCAGTGGTGTGTGCTTTCTTTTTTCTGGATGGCATCTGGAATCTCAGTTCTCACGTGTGAATTCTACAGAGCCTGCTGAGATTCCCTAAACACAGACAGAAAGAAGACACAACTTTATTTTAGTCACTTGTGAAATCTCAGCTACAATATGCCAACATCTAATTAGAAGCCTGAGATGGTAATTAATTTAAACATGGAATAACCCCTAACCTTTTCACTCTTCAGTGATTACCAGCAAGATGTTTTTACTGTGACTTTAAACTCTAGAATTCTCTGAAAACATGAACTTGAATCCCCTGGAAATGACCAGCATGTGTCATCTCATTACTTAGCACCTTTCTGGCAAGCACAAAATTTATTGCTCAAAGGATAAATAAGGAAAGAGGACAGCAATGGAGATGTATGTACCCACGTCTCCAAGGAGCCAATGCCCCTGTGAAGAGCAGCATGCCTGGGATCCAAGGCACATCAGCTCAGGCCCAGCCTTTCTTCATTTGGGCCTCCACAGAAAGAGGAACATTTAGGTTTCTGCAGCACTTGGGATGAATAGAACTCAATTGAAATTAAAAGTCAACAACTGTTAAATGAATTAGGAAAAAAAAAGAGTGTAAGAAAAAAAAAAGACTCTTTGGACACTGCATAAAACCCTCTAATTCCCCTGCAAGAGGAAAACATGTCTGGGCTCGTTGTTGGTTTCCACAGACTTCTCTAGAGGCATCACTTCTTCCTTCCAGGGCTTTAAAACTCCCCACAGAGGCCCAGAGTGCAGCATAACAACACTCCTTTCCCTGCCAGTCTTATCTGGGACAAAACTCAGTTAAAAGTCTGAAAGTTCTTATCCTTCAACTCCTCATTTCCCTCCACAGAGATTTTTTCTTTGAAACCTTTTTCTAATTTTAGTGGTTCTGTAATTCGTTCTCTGTTTAATATCGGTGTGTATTTTCTCTTTGCTGAAGTTTTTAATTGAAAGGAAAGCATCTTCATTAGGGAGAGCTCCAGTATTCTCTGTTATTAGACAAAAACACTGGTATCACACAATGAAAATTTCTCCTGGGTAAGCAGTTAAGTGGATGCCTTTAAGCTATATGAATTTGAAACTGAAATTAAAATGTTTTCTGGAACGATTGTCTCGTATTTGATATAGGACATCATTTTATTATTTCAAGAATAACACAATCAGAAGGAGTCACTGGCACAACCAAAGTCATTCTGAATAAAACCAGAGAGAAAGCAACCAGGCTTTACACTGCTGGCACCCTTAGAAGTATTGGTCAACACTCCAAAAAGCTGTTCAGAGCCCTTCCTGAAGGATGTGTTTCAAACACAGTGCAGCAGAAGCCAAACCAACCCTCCAGCTTCCACTTTTCATGTTTTAATACACCTTGCAGTATCTTTTCTCATTAAATTTTTTTCTCTTGTATAAAAGTATGGCACTAATGTGTCAAAAAAAAAATTTAAAGCCTGTAGTTTCCAAGTTCATGTAACACAGAGAGGTTGTGGAACCTCCCTCCTCCCCACAAGGGACTCAAACCCAAGTTAACGCTCCTCAAACTAAAGTTTGAGTTCAGAACTTAACTTGTAAAAAACACAAATCAAATCAAATCAGCCTCTTGGCACCAGTGCTGCTTTTATTTTCTGCCTTTAGTCAGCAAAACAGACACGAGGCTTCTTATGACTTTTTTTTTACTCCATAAGCAAATATTCATTTCCCAACGCCGCGGGATCTCCCGTGCAAACACCACAGGAAAATATTTTCATAGAGGCACTAGTTTCAGGAAGGTTTTTTTTTGCATTTGCTTTCTTTTAATTCTGAAGCTGCTTTGGGTTATCACTGGCTTATTTTTAAGAACAAGCAGAGTCTGCTGCCACGATCCAAGTCCTTAATTGTGTCCTTTTAAATGTTTGTCCTACCTAAGTATGTAAAACACAGCGGAGTTACAGAGGTTCTAGCAGACAAGGTCACACCCCCACAGTTCCAAGTGCTGCTCGCCGCCTCTGGCACAAACCATTAACTAGAATTTCAGAAAATAAAACATCCATAATGCATCTAACTCGTTTTGTTGAGTTTTTCTGGGTCCTTTAGAAAAAACAATCCACCACCAACAACTCCTGCAGGTAACAGGGGCCAGGCATGATTAAAAGTTCCTAGTCGTTAAGGAGAGCACTCTTAATCAATACAGATGTCAAAGCCAGATCAGTTTTGTCTCTTTCTTCTACCCAATGAGACCAACTCAGAAATTCCCCGTGCTCCAAATTACCACTTCTAACCCTTCTCCTGTGGAGTGCCTCCTCCTTCCAGGGAGGGTCAAGGTGAAGGGCTGGTGATGTGGAGCTGCAGCCTCGCCGCTCCCCGTTTACCAAGCCCTCCAGACAAGAGAACTGGTGGATCTGAATCAAATCCCAGCGATGCTAATGCATTAATGACTGACATGTGGCAGAGACACAGACACACAGATGCAACTTGACAGTAATGGAGAGATTCGCCCGTGGTCATGCATGTAGAGGGGGGAGGAAAACAGACCCACCTGCCTCGTGTTTTAACCTGAGTACGAAATCAAATGTCAGAGAAGATTAATTAGACAGTGAGAGTTTGATTCTTTTCTGTGGATAGGAAAAAAAAAAAAGGCCCATTTCCATAATGTGAGGAAGCATTTAGGCAGATGAGAAATCGGGTTGACATTGAGGGAAGCTTCAGCTGATTGTGAGCGTTGGCTGCGTGGTGCTTGTCGGCCCAATTCCTTTCTACTCAAGTGGTTTGCTTTTTCACGTTTTATTCTCTTAACAATAAAAACCCTGGAAGCAATAATTATTTATTATGCTAATTCTTCAGCTTTTTTTATGATGAATTTCCACCAGACCGTTAAAACTCGCTGTTGGCCAGAAATAAACTAGATTTATTAATATTCAGCCAATTAGAGAGGGCAAAGCCGGACCTCCGTACCAGTAATTTGGAACTAACCAGTCAATTTGTACACTTCTCAGCTCCCCTGGAAGTTCTGTTTTTGTTTATTCAATACCCAACATTTCCAGCATCGGCCTGATTGAAAACAACTTCAGAACACCGAGTCTGCCACAGCATTTTTTACAAGCAATGATTTAAGCAGCCCGAGAGGCAGCGAGGCTTTCGACCGCCCCGAAAAAGCACTGTACTCAAGGACTGCATTTTAATTATGGAAACCTTTTAGAACATCCCTGTTTTATTAACAGTAAGTGAAAAGACTATAAACAAGGCTTCAGTATGCACCACTTCTTCTCAAGCCTGCCTAAAGCCCTCAAGGGGAAACAGCTTCAATGTGCTTTCATTTCTCCCCCCAAGCATTCTCATCTCTGAATGCCTCTTCTCACCAGCTTTAAAATTCATTTAACATAACAACCACACAGTTATGCTTTTTTCTCCCCCCCTCTCCCCTTTTTCTTTTTTTTTTTTTTCCTTTTTACATACAGGAGTGTTCTCTCCTTTAGGAATAAACACCAAGGCCACAGCTCTCTCCAAGTCCCTCAGCGTGGAAGCAGCAGAGGAGACCGTGAGGCAGTCGAGGCAGAAGAGCACTGCAAAGAAACGTCCCCTGGAAAGCTCCTGGGCTGCAGGGATTTCACCAAGCCCCGTGTCCCCGCATTTCACGCAGTGACAGGGGTGGTAATCCCTGGAAAACCTCTGGAACCAATTCCCCAGCTCAAGGCTCAGCCCTCGCCGAGGGGACGCGCGGCGGCCGAGACTCGGGGATTGTCAGAGCTGCCCTCCCGCAGGGCCCCAGAAACCTTCCCCTGCACCCCCCTGGGAGAGCCCCCCGTGCATATGGGATCTACACCCTAATCAGCACTGGAAAGCAGGGAGTTCTCTCACCACCCTCCTCCCTCAGAATCAAAAAACTTGATCTACAGGAAAAGAGAAACACCCAAACCCTCCACGTTACTCAAAGCCCCGCTACTCACTCCTGACTTCAGCCACTGGTACGGGCACAACTGAGCAGGGGACACATCATCTCCTCTGTAATTAAGCATCCATAACTCTCCCTCTTGCCAGATACCTACAACCACACCAGTGATGGTTGGACCTGATGATCTTAGAGGTCTTTTCCAACCTTACTGATTTGATAATTCTAATCCAAACCAGACAATTGTGCTGCTCCTACTGTCTGCTGGTTTGGGCTGGGAGAGGGTTAATTCTCTTCTTTAGTACCTGGAATGCTTGGGTGCATTGAAAATGGTGTCACCAGCAGATCCAGGGAGGTTGTCTTTACAGGACAAGGGGCAATGGGCACCAACTGGAACCCAGGAGGTGCCACCTAAGCAGGAGGAGAAACTTCTTTGGTGTGAGGGTGCAGAGCCTGGAGCAGCTGCCCAGAGAGGCTGTGGAGTCTCCTGCTCTGGAGAGATCCCAAACCCTCCTGGCTGTGCCCCTGGGCACCCTGCTGTGGGTGAGCTGCTGGAGCAGGGGGTGGGATGAGATGATCTCCAGAGGTCCCTTCCAACCCCACCCTGCTGGGGTTCTATATGAGGCTGTGTTTTAGATTTGTGCCCAAAACAGTGTTGACACCACAGGGATGGGTCCACTGCTGCTGAGCAGAGCTTACAAAGATTCACAACTTCTTGTGCCTCTCACTGCACCCAAGCTGTGAGTAGAATGGGGGTGACCAAGAAGCTGGGAGGGGACACAGCCAAGACAGCTGACCCCAGCTGACCAAAGAGAGATCCCAAAGCATATGACATGACAGCAGATAAAGCTGAGGGAAGGAGGAGGAAGGGAGGGATGTTTAGAGTGATGCCAACTGTCTTCCCAAGTCACTGCTAACCATGATGGAATTATAGAATCATTTGGGTTGCAAGAGACCTTCTAGTGAGGTGGGGGGTCAGTCTCTTCTCCCAAGAAACAAGCAATAGGACAACAGGAACTGGCCCTAAAGCTGTGCTGGACATGAGGAAAAATTTCTTGGCCAAAAGGTTTGTCCAGGGCTGTGCCAGGCTGCCCAGGGCAGTGGTGGAGTCGCCACCCCTGGAGGGGTTTCCAAGCTGTGGAGATGTGGGGTGAGGGACACGGGGCAGTGGGGACCTGGCAGTGCTGGGGAATGGTTGGACTGGATGGTCTCAAAGGTCTCTTCCAACCCAAACAATTCTGTGATGTTTATGTGCCTCGCTGATATGCATTATTCTCTCCTGCAGAAGCAGCAGCCTGAGCTGGTACAATCAGCTCCACCCAACAGGAAGAAAATGTTACCTCTTTATTGCATAACACACAAAGCCTCTCTCAAAAACTCTGCACCTACCAGAATAATAAGCATGTGAATCGATTGGGGAGCTACTCAGAACCCCCTGACAAATTCTACAGCTGCACCTGAAGACAGTTAAGCTCTTGGCAATGACTTTTGGCTGCTCTGCTCACAGCACCATAATAAATCCACAGTGGGGGGGCCGAGGGAACCAAGGCACAGGGAAGAGAACAAAGCAGAAACCTCTGGATTTTCTCTCCCAGCACACACCCCCAATTTTTTATTTTATGTACTTACAAAGTGTATTACTGAAAGTGAGGTAGAAATAGAAAAAGCTCTTTAAAGACACCAGATGAGGCGACACAAGGCATGTATCCTATTATTTCATTTACTGCCCACCCATTTCCAGTGGTATTAACTTCCAAGGGTAAAAATCAAAGCCATTAAGTGCACGCAGGTCCCCAGTGGCTTTGGGTGTGAAATAAGAACAGCTTCTCACAACAGCTTAGAGTGCTGGGGTGTCCAGAGTCAAACTTGATGCTGCCCCATTCCATCTCAGAATGAAATCAGAAGAAACCAGACGCAGGCGCAGAGCTCTGAAGACACCTGTACAACCCACTCCTGTCATCAGAGAGGAGACAGGACCCAAGCCCCATTCAGCTTCCCAAAGCTCTGTGATCTAATTCTCCACAAAAGGCTTAATAAGGTTTAGACTCATAATACAATTAGTAATTTAGCTCACAAATGAGACTATCTATTAACACTCCAGCAGAGACACCAGCCATAGGAGGATTAAGAAGGAATCTTCTGCTCTCAGTCTGGAGTGACAACCCAAATGTTTTAACAGACACCCTGCTCATCTTCTGCACCTTCATCAGTAGGAACTACCTTGACAATTTGCACAGGAGTAGCAGGAACTTTCGAGCTCATCTTAAAGCACAATTTGAGTTGCTAAAAACCTGCACTGACAGCAGAGCAGACACAGCACAAGGGCCAGAAGTGCACAGAGAAACAAGGGCCAAAGTGAACGTGTCAGCATGGATGAAGCAGAGGTTAAGCCAAGGTATGGATGCTACACACCATTTAACTGCAGGGCTTGCATAAAGGAGCAACTGTTTTCTAACTCCTGCCCTACAACATTTATTTCATGTCTCCTAAGAAAGGAAGCAGATGTAATACAAGATTCTGCATCATCTCCTCCCCCTAAACAGAGCTCAAAAGGTTCAGAAGAGAGAGGATACCTCTAGCACTCTACCTAATGGCACTTCATCCACACAGGAAAAAATATTCCAGATTAATTCTCAAAGGCAGGTTGAGCAGGAAAAAAAACACTCTGCTTATAACCAAAAAAACTAACATTTTGGTTGCCCTGTCCAAAAAATGCAGTTCCAATTTCCAGACAACTACACATCCAATTACACTGCTACAAAACGCTGATACTGGTGTGTTTATGCTGCCTTGTCTCAACACCTAATTCACTTGCAATTAGTGTGTCAACAGGAGTTTTTTGTAATTCCTTTCATAGCACGCCCCAAAGTGACTGTCCTCTCTTTAGGTGGTGAGTTTGTGTTTGGATAAACAGTGCCAGTGTTACTAATTCTTTCCAGCTTGGAAGAAAACACCCAAAAACTTCATCAGTTTCCTTCACACTCTAGTAAAACCCATTCACACTCAGATAATATTATGAATAACGTCCATCTGGGCTGAAATCTAGATCTGGCCACAGCATCTCATCCTCCCCCAGCAGTGCCTGCTGCTGGTGACAGTTCAGTGTCAGCAGGCACAGCACAGACTTCAACTTCAAATCCTAGAGTGGTCTTGGTTGGAAGGGACCTTTCCAGGTCATCCAGTCCAACCCCCCTGCAGGGAGCAGGGACATCCCCAGCTAGAGCAGGGGGCTCAGAGTTGCGTCCAACCTACCCTGGGATGGTTCCAGGGATGGGGCAGTGACCACCTCTCTGGGCAGCCTGGGACAGCATCTCACCACCCTCAGGGTCAAACATTTCTCCCTTCTCTCCAGTCTAAATCTCCCTCTTTGAGTTTCAAACCATCCCCCCTCGTCCTGTCCCAACAGGCCCTGCTCAAGAGATTGTTCCCCTCTTTCTTCTGGGCCCCCTTGAACTCCTGGCAGGCAAACAGGTCTCCCCAGAGCCTTCTCTTCTCCAGGCTGCACAACCCCCTCTTCACTTGCTTACAGCACCGACCCATAAGCACATCCATGGCTGGCACAGGTGTTAGCACAGGCACGAGATCATTTTCATCTTATTTCCTCAAGAAAAAAAGGCAAACCCCCCAATTTGCTGTGACCAATACCCAGGCAGGCAGGAACTGGATCCCCACGCTCCTGTCACAGCCCACTGAGAGGCTTTGGGGCTGTCTCAGAACATGCACATGGATCTCCAGCGCATGAGGACAACACCACGGCCACGGAGACCTGGGGGTGTCCTCCTCAGGCCACCACCTCCCCATCCCAGCGGAGGCTCTGGGGCTGTCTCAAAACGTGCACATGGATCTCCAGCTCATGAGGATAACACCACAGCCACGGAGACCTGGGGGTGTCCCCCTCAGGCCACCACCTCCCCATCCCAGCTCTCCTGGCAGCTCAGAACGTGGTGATGAGGAGCAGACAGGAACTGGAGGTGGAGGGAGCGTGGGAGGGGGCAGGGAAGCAACATATCCTTACAGGCGGCCTGGTGGTTAACAGCCCTGACAAATATGGATGTTATTTGCTGGGGAATAGATGGTGCTGAAGTGTAATTTTAAATGGAACTGAGAGCAGGTAAGAACCCTCCCTCTCCCTCTGCACGAAATTCCAGAGTACACAGCTCTGGCAGATTACTGTAATTGGCCAATTCTTTCTTTTATTGCTAGACCACTGCGTGGAGTCAAAGCACTGAAATCCTGGGGCTGGGGCTGGGGGTGAGTGCCTCGGATCTGCTCAGTGCCAGTCACACACACACACACACACACACACATCTGACTTGGGCTTTCTTCTTTTTTTCTGCAGTTCTGCTCCCAAAGGTCCAGAAATACACATCATCTAATCACACAGAACCCCAGCGTGGTGGGGTGGGAAGGGACCTCTGGAGATCATCTCATCCCACCCCCTGCTCCAGCAGCTCACCCCCAGCAGGGTGCCCAGGGTCACAGCCAGGAGGGTTTGGGATCTCTCCAGAGCAGGAGACTCCACAGCCTCTCTGGGCAGCTGCTCCCAAGCTCCATCACCCTCTGGCAAGTAAGAGTGAATTTTGCACTGCTGTGACTTGTGAAGCCTTTGACAGAGCAAGCTCTGGAGAAGTGATGAATGAACTCATGAATGAAGCCACGAGTTTATATTCTTTTTAAAATTGAGATCTTCAACTATAGGGATATTTTTTGTTACGAAGTCTTTGAGTTTGGGCTACACAACCTGACTCCATTTTTGCAACAGAACTGACAGGCAAGCAATAACTTTCAAAACAGAAGCTTCCATGCTGCAGCCTAAGCTACATGCAACCAAAACCTCCAAAGTAGTTCCTGACTGATGCCAGAACAAGTCCACAATTTAGATTCCCTAATTCAGTTTCTATTTTCAGTTGAAAAATAGAACAGAAGTAGCTGAAGAATATTAATCTTAAGGGGTTGTTTCCACTTCCCTGCGTGGATAATCTTACGCTAGACACTGGGCTACAACTTGAAGAGCATTTTAAGTCTTTTTAGCCTCACACCTTTTTGAGGTCATGTCCTGTTTTTCATGCAGGTAACATTTAACTCCCCAATATTCAAAATGCAAAGTAGATTCTAGTGGACAAACTGACTCTGGGAAGCAGTTGTGCAGGTAAAGATCCAGCTCTGAAGCTGCAGCGAGCCTCCTTTAAAACCCCCCAGCCCGTGGCTGCTGCAGAAGCCAGGGTTTTATTTGTCAGGAGTGGATTCCAACCCATGTGGGGCTCCTGGGCCCGACACAATTTCAACACCTATTTGTTCTGAAGGGCGTGTGCTCGTCTCAAACCCTCCTAACTAAATAAAACAATCAAACCCCAGCGTTCTCCAAATCCCCAAGTACAAACGCTCGGCTAATTCACACAAATCCCTTCCTAGCCTAGATTGATGCAGGCAATAGGAACAATTCTGAAAGTAAAAATAAATCAAACACACCTCATGAACTTGGGACGTGCCCTGCTGTCACTGTCAACGAAGGCAGCAGCACTGGGCACTGTGGAGGCCTCCAGTTCCCATTTCAGCCTCGAAGGGTTTAAATCAATATTCCCTTCAATCGTGTTTTGGGTTTGTTGGGTTCCCCTGACACAGACCTAACCCCACGAGGCTGCTTCTCTTTGGAAAGCTGCTTGCACAGGTTTCCTCCGTGGCTGGGAGTGAATGGAGACATCTCTCACACACAGTGAGGAGGGCACCGACTGCACCCTGCCTTCAAATTATTCCTGGGACAACCATTTATCGTACAGAACTGAAAAACGACTTCGGTGATAGCTGCCTCTGCAGAAGTGACAAAGAAAAGCAGCTGAAAGCGATGCCATGCGTTATGTAAAGTGCTGGCATTGAAGTGCTGAATGCAAGGCTTTGTGAAATCATCCTCCACTCTGCAGCTCGCAGGAAAGGTGACACTGAAGGAAAAGAGGCTACAGGAATTCGCAGTCGTTAACAAAGAACTACCCCAGGAGTAGGATGGTGCCTGGCAATGCCCACAACTGCCTCTGCCCCCTGAACGTGAGACACATTTCAGCACATTGTTGAGTTTCTAGGGAGAGCTGAAGTTACAGGTGGTGACAAGTGACTGCTGGAGATTTTCTCTACATACGTTAGGGGGGTTCTGAATTGTCACCTTCCTTTTTTTCTTTCTTTCATGGAAATCCAGCCAATTTCTTAACCATTGAAACAAAGTCCCACCGGTCAAAACTAAGCAAAAAGGCACAAAAAGACCAGAAAAGCCTGGCTCTGAAGATCCTCACCCATCTCACAGTGCAACACCAGAGCCCAGACTGAAATCTGGGTCTCCCACACCTCTGTAGGAGTTCTGATCACTAAGCAACTGAGGATTAGAACAGGAGTTAAAATATCTGTTGTCTCTCATGCTGCACTCCAGCAGTATGATTCATGGCAGGCTGTGTCATCCCAACGTGGAACCAGAAAAATCTCCAGGCTCAGAAAGTTCCACTGAAAGAAAAACCTGGACATCTGGTAACGATTTTATTTACAGAAGGATGGAAGAGGAAATAGGTAATGACTGCATGTTTCTTTTTCAAACAAAACAAACACACAAATCACTTCAGAAGAGGCAGGAACTAAACCAAACAACCACAGGGAGAGCAGTGATGTCTGACCTGGGGCCTGACACACTCCACTGAGGTTGCAAGTGACTCTTTTGGGTCTTTCCAGCTGCTTCTTAAACCAGCCAAAAGCCACAACCGTGGAAATAGGAGAAGTGAGGCAAATGGGAGATTCTACACAGGGAGAGGACAGTGGGAAACCCTTCAGGATTCACTCTGCTGCAGATGTAACCTGGTAATGTTCTTTTTTTGAAAGAGCAAAGCCACCTTCTCCATGTACCCTCATGAACTACGTAGACTTGAGAACCAAAAATTTAAGATCTGCGTGTAGATGACCATTTTTTGGTCATAAATTATTGTGCCAGTCATGGTAGAATTATTAAACATCACCTCCCAAATTAAGGAATTGTTCAAACTTAGAGGGAGAAGATAAAGAGAGGAAAAAAAATACAACCCCCCTGCAACCACCTCTGCTGGCAGTACACTGAGAAAGCTGCAGAAGTCTGGCAAGGGGTGGAAATTCATCATGATTTTAAGACACAGACATGAACTAGTGCACAGATTTCAAGCACAAACAGAAGTACAGAAGCCCACGTGTCATGGATGGAAATTATTTCCTCACTTTAGTCTGTATTTGCCAGAAAAACAAACATAAAAAGCCCCTCTATTTATTGACCAGTAAGAACAACTTCATTAATTACTGGTCCACTACCCACCCACCTCCAAGTGCACAGAAACTCCTGTAATATCCTCCTGATCTTATGTTAGACCCTCATCAGCACAACTAAACAGCTCTTTCACCTCATCAGCCTCCCTTTAAGTGCTGCAGAATTAAAAGGCTGCAGACAGAAGCATTTTAGCTGGGGTATGAGTTGCAAAAACAAGTCTAAACAATCTCAGAGTTAGGGATACAAGAGGCGATAGGATTCGAGGTAATGCAGCACCATCTTCCTGAAAGCTTGTCCTCAATAACTGCTGCAAACCTTAAAAAATATGAATAAATTTAAAAACCCACACAAACGACACCAAAAGATGCAACCAAACAACAAAACCCTGCTCTAATACAGGCCTGTGATGCTCTACTTCTTTCTCCTACAAGATGAAGAGCTAAAGTGATGAAAGAGGTAATTAGCTGTTAGCTATTCCAGAGGAAAAGCACATTTCTTCTAACAAAACAGTGCTGGGAAAGATTTTTCTAAGAGTTTAGAATCAAAAAAAAAATGGTTTTAAAAGACAAAAAAAGGGGAGGGGGAGAAAGCCAATCTACCCCTCAGAAAACCCTACTGTAACCACAACTGACTGGTCTCTAAATCAGGTTACACATGCAGGGGAGGGGGAAGGGGGGAAATAAACACACTCAAAAGCCAAATGCTGGTTTTACACCATTCCACAGGAATAATTACAGCTTCATTAGCATCATTCCACCTAATTGTATGCGTAAAGACAATCAACTACTGCTATGTGAAGCTCTCAGAAACCTATTTGAGCCTTGAATATGTTGTTAAAGACAAACTAAGACGACAAAAATAAGAAAATGTGACTAATTACAGGTCCATTTCTGTCGTCCAGATGTAATTCAGCTGCCTTTAGGACTTCAGCTTTTTCCCTAGAACATCTCCTCTTCCAGTATGGGTCACCTCTCCCACCCTTCCAGAAAAGGTACACTCAGAAACCTGGGCACAAAAATCATTCTTCTGTTAAATACTAACCCCGAGGCTGAAACCAGCCCTTTTACAAGTCATTAAAAGTTCATTTAGATTATAATCAAACTGGTGCAAACGAGCAGCCACCAGATTCGAATCCTCCAGGTCACAAAAATCCCCCCCCATGCGTTTTCCCAGCTCCCAACACACCGAACTCTCCTCAAGCCCCTTTTCCAGCCCTTCCTCCTTCCCTGCCCGGAGGAGTGGATTTAGAGATGCAGCTACACCTAGTGATCAGCAGCGGGTCACAGCAGGCACAGCTCAGGGAGGCAGCACAAAAACCAGACAGAAGCACGGGAACACAGTGGGGTGAAGCGAGTGACACAGCAAAATTTATTCATTTATTGATAGGCTCTTTTTTTTTTCACCCCCTCTCGTTATCTGACCATATGCTCCAAGTTGGTTTTGGGTCCTTGAAATCCTTGTCAATACATTGATAACGTTACATCAGAAACAGGGATCTGGGAAGTTATCAGCAAAATCCAGTGAAATGAAGAAGATTCTATCCATTTCTCCTCAATAAATTGAGCAGAGAATCGAGCTGCATTCACACATCAATAAACTGTTTATTCCTGGGAAAAGTTTTTAGAACTACTTCTTTACACAGGAGCTGCAAAATATGTGTGTATAAACCTTTCAGCTCATGTTGTTTTCTGGGGAAGGATCTGTAAAACTTAGTGATGGAGAATCATAGACTGTCTGGGCTGGAAGGGACCTCCAAGGGTCATCTAGTCCAACCCCCTGCAACAAGCAGGGACATCTCCAACTAGATGAAGCTACTCAGAGGTGTAGCTACCTCCAGGAAGTGTTTGGCAGGGATAACAACAAGCTTTAAACACAGGAGGAAACATAGCTTGGAAGGAAGAAAGTTGTAACCTGGTCCCGACCCCAAAATGTCACTGGGCTTTGGTTCCACACCTATGATCTTCCCCTGGCCCAATCCAACCATGCAAATGGAACCGATTGTCTCAGCAACAACGTGGAAGCCTGACCTGGCCACTGGTAACCTCTCCAGCTGTCAGTCTAGCAACTTCTGTGCACACCAAGTGTATTATTTTTTCCAGAAATCACACACCAGCACAAGACCAGAATAGCACAATAAAATAAATGTAAAAATTCAACCCACACACCCACCACACAGCTTCTTCTATTCCACTTCCAAAAGCCCAGGCTCTCATTTTCACTTGAAGTGTGCTAAAGGACACCCTGGTTTGCAGGGGAACATGAACTTTACTTCATCCTTTTCATTATCTCACTGGACTCTTTTCAATAGGCACATTCTTAGGTGCAAAACACAAAGGGAGTAATTTGCCTGGTGACCCACCAGTGGGAAGTTTGGGTTGACAATCTTCCCTCAGAGCTTCGTGAGGCCAAAATGAGACCTAACCACTCTTGGGTGGTGAAGCGATGAGAACAGCTCTTAAAGGCTTCCAAACAGAGCTCCTGGCTCCTCCAAGAGATCTCTTTAAATTCTAGCAAAAACCTTTATTTGTTTTCTACACATAGCTCTGACTTCCTTTCAGCTGGGATAGCACCTGTGAAGGCTTAACCCATATTCCTGCTTTTCACCTTCCCTCTCCACAGCCACCCAGCTCCAGCATCACCTCCATGAGCTTCCAGCTCAGTGAGTCAAACTCCTTCCTCTCATCTGTGTGTGGAAAATGGGATTCTTGCTTCTGGAGTGCCTACACCCAGGCATGAAACAGAAGAATATAGGATCATTCATTCTGTTATATATTACTATAAAATATACAAAGAAATAGAGGAATAATAGAGGGACGTCTACTCAGAATGCAAGTTTGGGTGTTTTTAATCAATGAAACTGCTCGTGCAACACTATTCCCTTTGGAAAACCTTTACCAGGCACAAAGAGAAGTAATTTCCAGGATTTGTGCAGCACTTTTCCTCCTGGTCTCCTCCCAATTGCCACCAGCCCTGGTGCTCAGCTCGCTAGGAAAGGCCTCCAACAAGCACTTTTAGTCAGTCTGTCCATATCTTCCTCTCACTGCAACGGGGCTTGTCCTTTCCCAGAGAAAAAAATGAGGCTTTTAAAACCAGTACCATAAAAGGAGGGTGTTAATACACAGCCCTGGTGCTTCTGGTAGCAAAAATGAATGTAAGAGCCCAAGAACAGCCCTCCCTGGGTCAGATTCAGGTTATAAGTAAACAGCACCAATTTCAGGATTCAGGCTGTGTGCAAATTTACATGGACCTGCACACAATGCCTTCATAAAAACACCATTTCCCAGTTCTGTTACACACCTCCTCATCTGCAATTCCAGGTGCCCATCTGGGTACTGGACAGAACTCATCTCACCCAGACCATTCATTTTATAGAAGCCCTAATATTTAGGCTTACAGTGTCCCTCCTGACTGTCCCCATCCCTGTGTTTGCCCTAAATCCCCAAATACAGGAGTGGATTGCTTTCCCTGGCCAGAATACTCTGCCAAGGAGAAGGCAGGAGGAGCACGGCAGAGGCAGGTGGCATTTTGTACAACAGGAACATCCCCTTCCAAGAACTTTTTTAATATTAGTGCTCAAACAGGTCCCTTTAATAACATCTATGTTAAAATTATAAATAAAACCCAGTTAAACTAGGTGTGCTATACTTTCTCTGAAAGAAACTACAAAAAAACACCCAAAACAAAAATCTACTCCATCCCCTTTCAAGAACTTTTGTAATATCAGTGCTCAAACAGGTCCCTTTAATAACGTTAAAATTATAAATAAAACCCAGTTAAACTAGGTGTGCTATACTTTCTCTGAAAGAAACTACAAAAAAACACCCAAAACAAAAATCTACTCTTGCAAGAAGATCCCAGACACTTTAAAAATAATTAAGCAGCACTGTCCATTTAAGACAATTCTTTCAGCAATGTCTCTCAAATTCAAATTCCTGAGACCATTTGCTTCTTGAATTGATGCATCCAGAATTTTAAATTCTTTAGTTAAGGACTCAGAGAAAATCTCATTGTTATTAACTGTTAAGCTGCTTTCAAAAGATTACTTGAAAGCTTCCAGGCCTTAAAAAGCCAAGATCTGATCTTTCAGTAAGATTATTTTCTAAATAAGAAACTCAAATAACACAATAGCTGATGCTAATGTTAGGAACAATCTCTGTAACACAGTCATCCTAGAAAAGGGTAAAAATAAAATGGAATTATAAATGCCAAAGATTACTTAACTCACCCACTGCTATTCTTTGCTTAGAACATGTGTGCAGTCGGTTTTGTTTCTTTTTTTTTTCATTTGTTTTGGTTTAAAACTTTTTATAGGTTAGTCACAGAACTCCTGTCTGAAACAAGGGACGGCTGTTACAGAAGGTAACCACCCAACTCAGGGCAGATTTTTCTGTAATTTAATTTCTGTGGCACTGGTGCATCAAGCTTTTAACAAAAGCAACAGCAATTTTTTTCTCCCCCTAAGCCAAAACGACTCCCAGGCACACACGTCAAACAGTGAAGCACAAAAATGGAAATTTCATCAATTTTGAGTGCTGAGAATCAATATAAAAACCAAAACAACTGTCTGTGCATCTTCACAAATAATCTTTCCATTCAATATTGAACCTCCGTGCCTGTATGCACACAGGGGGAGAGAGCAAGGCCACGTTCTGCATCCCCTGACATGCTCTGAGGTGTGGAAATCGCAGCCTCTGCTCCTCCGTGCTGGGCAAGGGCTGGAATCACACCTCTGGAACAACACGATGAGCCCGGGTCACCTGGGAATTGTGTTTGAGATCACAGCTCTTTCCACTGCAAAAAAAAGAGGGATCCAGACCTGACAGTGATGTGGGGTTGTTCTTCAGCAACATGAACAGCACTTGAACGCTGACCCTAACACAGCACCAGCGTGCAGCACACACGAGCCCTTTAAACACAGAGCAGCACAAGAGCTGCCCCAGCTTAACTTGACACAAGAAGTAAGACAGTTCACGCAGGTCAGCAATGAGTTATGGATTTATCTTAATAAAGCAAGAGCTCTCACTGGAGGCTGGACGTTAGACTTCCAATGTTAATGAGTTATAGAGAATATATATGAGTTCAGTTCCATAATTCACTACAGAGCACAGCTTCAGCCTGTTTGGGATAGAAAGATTTCAGCGCTGTTCTATATCACCTCGGTGCACAGCGTTTATTTTTTGCTCAGGGTTATTCTGCTTCATCTGCAGCAAAAACGCTGGAGAGAAATGAGGGGAAACGCAGCTGAATATACAAAAGGTCCCTGGAACCCACCGTAAAACCTGAATCTTTTCCATTTTTAAAAAAGTTCCAAAACAGGCCACCCCTTCCCAGTCATAAAACTTGGGGTTTAGATACAGTGACGCATAAAAGCGAGAAGTAATGTACAAAATATAAACTCTTCTGCAGCCTGAGCGACGAGGCAGGTCCAAAGTGTCGCTTCCCACCAGACCCAAGCCCATGAACCGGAGCCCAGCTGCGTCCAACCGAACGTACTTCTCAGCTGGCCCAACTTCATCTCGGGAACAAAACAAACAAAAAGAAACCCCCCTGAAGTCGCTCGAAAGCCGCGAAGCACGCGGAACTATTTCCCAACCCAAATTTCTGCCTAAAATTACGGGTTTCGTCAAGATATAAATAGGACAGGGGTGCGGGTGGAGGATGGCGGATCGAGATAAGCATCGACAGCTCCGGGACTTGAGGGCACAGCGAAGCGCCGTCGATGGAACCCTTTGCCCGGCTGCCGGCCCCGGCACCCCCCGCCCTCCGAGGTGACCATTTGGGGCAGGGGGAGGCTGAGGGGAACGCGGGGCCGGGGCTTTCCCTCC
>NW_008618156.1:0-6852 GCF_000691845.1 Merops nubicus
TCAACAAAACAAAGGGGCGAAAGAAAATTTACAGAAAAAGTTTCTTGATTTTTTACCAAGTATCATGCCATCGTACACTACAAAAAAAACCAAACCAAACCACCGAAACCATGCACTACATCTAAAATTAAAGGAGTGAAAAGCTACATCTGACTGATTGGTCTCCTGCCCAGAATATTAAAATTAACTCCCTTCCACTGACTTTAAGTGTTTGGATATAAGCCAGTTTGGTGAGACACACAGCCTGCAGAGTTATGCAAGTGTGTAGGTCCTGCAGAAGAAGAGGCTTCATTCACCCTGGGAGCTCGAACCACAGAAGATGACACAGGCAGCCTTGCTACCACACAACACGTAATACAGGAACTTGCCTTTCCGAAGCAGGGATTTTGTTTCCACTATGTTGCTTCAAAGGATGTTTCAGAACCTCATTGATCTAATACTAAATCACAATACACAATTTCTAGATTAATTTTATGACCCATTTGCACTAATTCACCCCAGTGATAATAACATACTTACTTTTGTTTCCTAACTCTCCCAGTGCTGCTTTTTTCTGCTTTCATAAACAGCCACCTCACCTTCTTTCCGGCTTATTTTTGCTATAAACAATAAGTGAGACTCACGTTTCTCAAGACTGTTTTTTCAGTACTATGGTAGTCTCTTTGCAACTCTCCCAATCTGAATTTTTCTTGAATATGAACAACCAGAATATTCTACGATTCTCACAAAATTTTTGTTACTGCCTTACAAAGACACTTGTAACACTTTGTCCATTTCATCCTCATCCTGACATTTCCTAGACTGAATTTTATTTTTCATGATCTGGTCTGTTTTGGTTGCTCATTGCCTTTTTTGTGATTGAGAAGCCCAAGTCCTTCTTTCCCTCAGGATTTTTGAATTCCTAGTCTAATACAAAAAGCCACAGTCATGAGCTAAATCTGCCACCTTGGTTTCTATACTGTCATAGTTGTTCTCATGTCTATTATTTCAATCACTTCTAGATACTATCAAAATCCTCTCTGTTACAGGCAATACCTTCCAAATGTGTCTCACTATAGCTTTATTTCTCATATCTTAACCATTACTGAAAATATTAAACAAGATTAACTATTGATAACCCAAATAAATACTGGTCTTTCAGTATTACCTACTGTCTTCTTTCTTAGAGCCAACTTCTTGAGGCAGTCCTCAGTATCACTACAGGCTGGTGGATGATGTGATTGAGAGCAGCCCTGCAGAGAAGGACTTTGGTGCACTGGTGGAGGAAAAGCTGGACATGAGCCAGCAATGTGTGCTTGCAGCCCAGAAGGCTGCACACCTCAAAAGAAGCGTGGCCAGCAGATCAAGGGGTGATTCTGCCCCTCTACTCTGCTCTGGTGGGACCCCACATGGAGTACTGTGTACAGCTCTGGAGCCTTCATCACAAGGACAATAACCCAGTGGAGCAGGTCCTGAGGAGGGCCACAAAAATGATCGAGGGCTGGAGAACCTCTCCTGTGAGGACAGGCTGAGGGAGCTGGGGTTGTTCAGCCCGGAGAAGAGGAGGCTCTGGGGAGACATTATTGCAGCCTTTCAGTTCTTAAAGGGGGCCTATAAGAAAGATGGGGACAGTCTTTTTAGCAGGGTCTGTTTTAACAGGACAAGGGGTAATGGTTTTAAAATAAAAGAGGGAAGATTTAGACTAGATACAAGTAAGACAGTTCTTGCAATGGAGGCGGTGAAACACTGGAGCAGGTTGCCTAGAGAGGCTGTAGATGCTCCTTCCCTGGAAACATTCAAGGTCAGGTTGGATGGGCCTCTGAGAAACCTAATCTACTTAAATGTCTCACTGCAGGACAGATGACTTTTAAAAGGTCCCTTCCAACCCAAACAATTCTATGATTTTTACCCACCCTTGATTCCTTTCTAAACCTACATCCTCCCTAATATTTTCGCACAAGGCACCGAATCAAGGGCTTTACTCAAGTTCAGACAGATGAGAGCCATTACATTTTATTTGTCTGAAAATGCTCTGAAAAAGCCATTATATTATTCTAGTATAATCCACAATGCAATGCACTGAGCTGCATTTCATCCTGTTTCTCCCTATAACTTCATTTTAATGGAGCTATTTGTTGGTTCATATGCCTCCAACGTAATTTCTTGTACTTGTATTACATGTCTCACTGGAACCCTAACTGCCCCACGAAGAAGTGGCACCCACAACTGCATATTCAAATAGGACAGAAGACGACTGTTTATAATTAATATGGCCCTCTACTGGACATGAGGGAGACATTTTCGTCAGCATTTCTCGGCCTATTTACATTTTTTAAAGAAATATGGAGAGACTTGGGAATAACAGCTTCAATTACTTACATGATCTACATAGGAGACATGACTGTCTCTCATTTCACCTTCAAACACCTTCCTTACTGCTCTGGTATCTGCTTATGTTCCTTTTTCCCTCCTCTGCCCTTCTGCCCACCAAGATTACTCTCTCCTAGCTCTGCTCAAACCTCCACTGCTATCCTAACCAAGTCCTCCATTTTCTTTTGTCATTTTTCCTTCTATTCTCACATACCCAAGGCAACTTCTGCATTTTTATTTTTTCATACACACATCTTCCCCCAACTACCTCCGTTCCCCACTTCTCGTTAAAGTCATGGTGTTTCCTCAGAGCAGCTTCACAGTTTAATTTCAGGTTGCTGATGAAGGAGGTATGAGGTGGGGAAAAGCTCCTGTTCACTCCTCACTTCCACTGAATTAGGTTAGCAACAAACGTCACTTGCAACAATGCAATTGCTAGATTGGAGTCAAGGAATGGAGGTACTTAAACCTGTGCACACTTCTGTGAGACAGTCAAATGTATCACTTGGCATCCCTGACAATATGCTGCATGTCCAAGTTTCAAATTCTTGCCCAGACATCTGGAAGCATGAAAGAACTTCATTTCTGAAACGCTGCTTTGGTTTTTGACAAGACAAAACCAAAACATTTCTCAGAAGTGAGTCACTTAATTTGAAGTTTTCTATATAAAAAAAAAAGGGCAAAAAGTAAACCCACACTTTACCCGAGAAAGATCTATGTAAAAAAAAAATAGTTTTAAGCTTTGCAGTTAGAAACACCAGACAACCAAGCCTCATATTTGAAAGCATCACGTATGAAGATGCAAGTAGTCAAACTCCATCACTGACAGTAAGTCTTGGCTATATGCTCCTCATTTTACACACCATTCATAATCAAAGAGCAAATTAGAAACTGCATTTTTAAATGAGAATGGGCTTCATGAGGTAGCTTTCTATATTTATCTTTAAAATACTGACTCTACTCTACATGACTTTTGTAACAAGCCAAACAGAAAACCAGCAAGCTACCCCGAGTTCACTAGGGTGAAGTTAAAACACACAAACAGCCCCTAAGAAAGCTGACAAGCCTACAGAGAAAAATATGTTTACTGTGACTCAGTGCTGCAAGTGAATGGGACTCCTTGCACAAGAAGAGCTGAATGATTGCACTTGATCAGACATTTGAAGCTATTTAATCCTACACCATACGCATGAAATTTTACCTTTTTCAGAACTCCAGTATTGAACAAAGGACCTCTCTCAACACAGGAGGTGCATTCAGGATAATCTAATGCCAAGCATAAATCTCTGTCAATTAAGGAAAACCAGAACTTATCTCCTTTATAATATTCCTTTTGTTACTTTTCTAACCTTATCCCTCCAATTATACACATTGCCCAACAGGATGTTAAAAACCAAAAATCACCATCAACTGTGTGTTCACAGAGAAAATCCTACCGTTTATGTCACTGATTCAACATTACTGTTTAACTGGGCATCTTTTGATGTTGTGTTATTTGAGCCTATTTTCTTCAGTTCCTTTCTTTTCTCTTTACCAAGTTTCTTCCCAACTTCTTAACCCTCTGTACCTCTTCCACTCCTACTTCTGTAAACTTTTTGAGCTGTTACACATACGTGTTACACATGAGCTGTTACAACAGAATCTGTTCTAGATCAGATTCTATCATCTATTTCAATGCATGGTTCTTAATCTTATTTCTTATACTTTCTAATGTTTTTGTCTATCTTAGTGACAACAAAATAATATACAGTCAGCCTTCACCAAATATGTAAAAAAAAAAAAAACTATAATTTTTGCTTGGCATGATGAAGACACACAGAACCTTAGTGCACATCTCGTCAAGTTTTTCCAGTAAGGAAGCTGAACTTCACTGATCTCCTGTCCATTTTCTTAAACTACAGTTTAGAAACAAGAGTTCTGTTACTCAGATTTTGAATAGGTGGGCCTCCAACTCATTAGCTGAAAATAACCCCAGTACAGTTCCTTGGCCTTTGTACTGCCAGCAATAGGAAACCCAAGCCTAAAAAAGGCACGCAACTCATAAGGTTTAACTGCAAAATTTACTAGTTACAAGAAAAAAAAATCAGATAACGATGTGAGAGAAGATAAACACTGGTATTTTTCTGAAAGGAAGCCTGAGAATGTTTACAGATGACAGTTTCACCCACATTATTGAATGGCAAAGGTATGGAACGTGTTTAATTGGGGGAAAAAATGACTAGGCAAGCTTAAGGATCTTATCTGAATTGGATCTAGGGGGATATTTAAGACACTTGTCTTATTTCAAGTCAGCATAGCTGTTCACTAGATGAAACTCAAATATGCTTAAGGAAATGTCTGAACAGAAGTGGGAAGGTGTCACCTGTTTTCTAATAATTTTAGTCACTAATACTAAAATGATTCCAAGATTGTTAAGAATGATGCAATTACTTGGAAAAAGTTGTGTTTTGAAACTAACCTGTCAAGACTGAGGAAAAAAAAGAAAGAAAGGAGCAAATATTAAGAGTTTCACTACATCTTAATAAATGCAACTCCTGATATCTCTGGAACTTCTGAACCCACAGAACTGCTAGAAACATGTTTTGTGCAAGGTATTAAACTAAACTAGAACATGAAGTCTTCTTTGGAGCATGTTATCAGTCAATGCAGCTCAAAGAGCCACATATGTCTTTTTGCCTTAGCTATGACTGGAATAAATTTTCTGTAGGAAATAAAAGTACATTTTATCTTTAAGCTTCACAGTAAGACAGCCGAACAATGGACAGTGCACTTCAGAAAATGGCTGATCCATCGCTAAAAGGACTACTTACACTTAGGGGTGTTTCACCATTGGGAAACAAGTGAAAAGCCCAAAACTAGTCTAGCATCACTGATTACTTTATTTAAAGATAGTACAGTTCCTTAAGCTCCTTTATACCTTAGCCTTACAAGTGAGAAGATGGATGTAAACACAGTTGACAGTCTTCAGCTTTTAAAGCTATTTCACTATATGGAGTGACCAGAACTCATCACACTTCTTTACAAATCAACCAGCTGTTCAAATAACTAAACTAAAACCCGTTGCTAGGAGAATAGCACCAGGCGGTGAAGACTTGAACAAACACTACATTTCAAAACAAACCTTAATACATCCTCACAACAGCAAGCAGATAAGAATCTGCTAGTCTAAATGAATAACAACAGCAAAGACAAATTATGGGATCAGCAAACAACTCTGTGCA
Organism: Merops nubicus; assembly: GCF_000691845.1. NCBI lineage: Eukaryota > Metazoa > Chordata > Aves > Coraciiformes > Meropidae > Merops > Merops nubicus. Next base: position 5,571 of record NW_008618156.1, read on the forward strand.
AGAACTCAACTACAGTAAAGCAAAAAGGTGTTTCTAAATCAAAATCAATTAATAGAATATAGGCCCAACTCAGATGAAAATTAAACTATTTAAAGTCACACGAAACACAGCAACCTCAGGCTACTACTTGTAGAGTCTAATATTGTATAGATAATATTAGAAATCAACTGGAAAAGAAACTACATTCCATCTTGCTGAATCAAATAGACAAGCTAAATTTTTTAAGGTTAGTTTCACCTCACACTTTTTTTTTTGTAAAAAAAAAGTTACAAGGGAGTAGTGACCCTTACTAAGGCAGACGACTAGTGCCAGGACCAAGCAGGACAATACACTCTGCATCGCTTCAAGCACACTCTTAGAAAACTGGGCCCCTGAAGCATATAGATCACATACAGGCTTTTTAAATTTAACAGAATTGCACAAGTTTTCAGATATTGGCTTCACCGTACAATTAACCCTGCAGTTCTCTAAAACTACCGATTAAAACTCAAAACCAGAAATAAAGCTATTTTTGCACATGAGAGCAAAAATAATTTTTGGCATATAAAATAAGCTGATAAACTGGGACATCCAAGTACATCTCATTACACAATTATAGCTTGATTCCATTTTAAATTAAGGCTGCAATCAAATAACTGCCCCCCTTTAGAAAATATTACAGACCCTTTATAAAGTGAATAGTAGTTCTGTGCTTGCAATTACTTTAACACTTCAAATATCTTTATCCATCTTAAAGGTCACTCAGCTTTACAGCAGGCCTCTTGATTTCATCTGCTAAAATAGCTATTCACTGCATCACTTATTCCTAATCAGTTTTTAGTGGAAAGAGTTGAATATATCAAACAGGTTGATGCAATCATTCTCCTAAGAATTTTTTTCATTTTCCAATTAACTAGCAACATAGTCCCCACTCTGGATATTCACCTTGGCTGTGTAATCCAGCCTTGTAACTCCTGCTTCATATCCATGCTTTTCACAAGATCAGAACAATCAAATCAGAAAAATGAACAGACTACATGGTTTGAACTTAAAAATCCATCTAAGTATGAAGTACAATTTTGCTTCAATATAAGTACAAGATATGGTGATGGATCAAAGACACTGCGGCACCTAAACCAGTGACAGTTTGAATTTACTGGAGATTTTTCAACAGAAAGTATAGCATCATGGGAATAGTGGTATAAAGTTGTGAGAGATTCTTCATTGAGTTACATAGTTCACGCTAGACAGGAGAAAAAATTAACTTCACTCTCTATCTGCAGTCTAGGACTGAAAAATGTGT
>NW_008618157.1:0-214 GCF_000691845.1 Merops nubicus
AATTCCTTCAGTACTCTGGGGTCCATCCCATTGGGTTTCATGGCCTTGTATATGTTAAGATTCCTCAGCTATTCACGAACCTTGTCCTCATTGACTGTGGGAGGGACTTTGTCTTGCTGGTCGCTGTCTCACAGGCCATCCTCTTGAGAGCTGTGAAGTTGCCATTGAAGACTGAGACAACAAAAAAGTTGTTGGGGACCTCAGCCTTCTCCTC
>NW_008618157.1:453-4999 GCF_000691845.1 Merops nubicus
AGTTTGACTGGCAGGTCTTAATACAGCCGTGCTGGTCTCTTTCCTTCCCTACCCAATTTACCTACAGCTGGGAACTGAGAGTTCTTTTGCTCTATGATAAGCATCTTTAAAGATCTGCCAGCTCTATTCCACCCTCTTGTCCCTAAGGACTGTTTCACAGGGAGCCTTACTGACTAACCCCTTGAAGTGCCAGAGGTTTGCTTTCTTAAAATTTAGGGTCCTGACTTTGCTTTTCATCTCCCTCATATTCCTTAGCACAGTGACCTGCACTAACGCACGGTCACTGCAGCCCAGGCTGCCTCCTGTCTTGATGTCCCTGATGAGCTCACTAGCATTTGTGACCATCAGGTCTAGTGTTGCATCCCCTTGGGTAGGGGCGTCTATTCCCTGCCTCAGGAATTGTCGTCAGGGCACTCCAAGAAACTCCTGGATTGCCTGCAGCTTGCCGTGCAGCTTTTCCAGCATATATCAGGGTGGCTGAAATCCCCCAGTGGGATGAGAGCCTGCGAGCAGGTTGCCACTTGGAGCTGGAGTAAGAATGCCCCAGAAACAGCATTTCATCCTGCTTTGTGAACTCCTTTTTAACTAGCAGGCTGTGCCTGAATTCAGTCTTCCTCCTTCTGGTACCCCCATGCACTGAGGGATGGCATGAATGCAGAATATCTCAGGGTCCACTTTGAACACTCCTGACTAGTCATACCAGCACCTGGGGCTTCTGGATTTCACTGGAGCAGGCATTGCAGGCTGTGGGAATCTGCAGTATCAGACAGTTTCTGTTCAGGACAAACCTGTTAGGCAGCATTCGTTCTTTATCAGCATACAATAGGCAACAGCTTCAGGGCTGAGACATGCCCTGGGACACTATGGAAGACTACTTTAGCTAGCACTATGGTATCATATCTGGGAGAAGAGGGACATTTACTAAGATGTTTGGTAAAATTCCCCTATCAAAAATGCAGGAAAGCTCACATTATATAGAGCAACTTCTAAATTCCACTCCCTTTCAAAAAACTGCAAAAGTGAAGAAGCAGCCATGAGAAACTATTGGTTGTAGCAGCAACTTCTAAATTTACCTTTGTGCCTTTATATTGCAGGAGACAACTGCAGAACACTACAGGGTTCATACATGTCAATGCACCCTCTATTTCAAATGTCATGTTTGAATGCCTCAGGCCTAATTGTTGGTTCAGTTGTCATAAACCATGGGGAATGTTGACTGAAGGTCTCATGGCAAAGGAAGATAGGGGCATTGTGTTTTAAGTTGCCTAGGGCATAGAGGACAAAAGCTTCCTTGTTTCAAGCAGAATAAATTCATCAAGCCCACATTGTTTCAAGTTGGGTTTTACCCTGGCATCAGAAATGGTTAGAATGAGTGAAAGCACAAAAAGACAAGTGATTTACACCCCCGTGGGGAAAAATTACATTAAACACAATAATAAACCAAGACACAAAACATCCTTCTTTGATTTTTTTTTTTTTCTTCCATACTCATATATATGTGGTGATTGTTGTCATCACTGCTTTGTAAAGAGAGACTGAATTTTCTCAGTATGTAGTTAGGGGTTAGGGAGTTTTTTGGGGTGCAAAGTTTTTTTCTTTGGTTTTCTGGTTTTGTTTTTTTTTTTACTCTGTTTGTCTGTTTGTTTGTTTTGGTTTTTTTTCACAAGGAATAAAAAGACTGAAACAAACTCTGAATCCTGTAATGGAAAATATAAGGTGTTTCACATTGTTCAGTCATGATTCTTTCTGCTGTAATTAAGCAGCTAATGCTCCAGATGGCTTACTTTTCAAAATTAATACTTTTCAGATCTGCTGAACACTTTGTTTCAAAATGTGCAGAGTACTAACCAGAAGGTTTTAACAACTTCAGTTGTAAATGTACCAAAACACTGGAGGCTTTATGCCATTTGCCACGTGGGGCATGGACGTAGTGTACCAAACTGTGCTCTGTGCAGCATTGTACCACTTGGCTTGTGCAGTTCCCAGAATGCAGTCCACAACCAGTAGGGTCTCTGGGGCAGATTGATCGTTTCTCCCAGTTGGGCATTGCCTGACCTCTTTGCATCAGTTTTCAGGGTTGGACTGAGGCTTTGGCAAGGGGTGTTTGAACGGAGACATCTGGCCCTAACGCTCCCGTCAAAATGAGAGTACTGCTTGTTGCTTGGGACAAATATGTGCAATAGCACCAGCATCAGCATTAAAGCGATTTGCCACAGTTGCTTGTGGAGGTCAGCTGAACTGAGTTTCCATTTGTTCTCTGTCTGTGTCAACCATCTGCTTGCTTTGGGAGGGAGTCCACAGATACATGGCATGTTCTTATTCTGCACGCTCGGGACTGAGGTGCAGCTAGACTACACTGAGACTTCCTAGAGGGTTTGTGCTGCCTTACATGCTTCCCTAGCCCAAGCCAAATTCAGCTTTTATTTTCAAATTCCTTTATCTCCAACTTAATGTGACTTTGGAAAATAAAATATTCCTCTGATTTTTCAGTGCAAACTTTTTGTATAATGGCATGCATGTTAAAAAGTACTGCTTAAAGGATGAGATGTTATTTCATGTTTTCTTGCCGTTTGTTCCTGAGAATGAACTACTTTTACAAAAAACATTGCATTAAACTTGTAGAAGTCTTCAGGCACTACGAGCATTTTTGTTTTTTCTTTTTTTTTTTTTTTTTCATCTTCTTCACTGCTTCTTTTTGCTGGATCATTTATTGGCATCCTCTGTCACGTAACTCCAAATTCAAAACATCTCAGAAGTCTGAGCATACTGAAAGGCACATTGCTTATATATTCCAAAATCTTTGCTAAAGGCAGGGCACTTCGTACTAAGGACAGTGCAAAAATAAACATTTCTGCTTCTGCAGAGCTTACAATGTGAAAGGAAAGGCCTTTAAGGGAGTGCAGGGAACACATGGAAAGCAAGAGACATCCCATAATAAGGCTTCAGGAAGGTTTCATGAATGATGTTAATTTTTAAGACTGTTAAAGAGGCAAGTGAAGTCCTCAATAACCTGGTTGACCTGGCACCTCATATAGGCACGTGGCATTGAAAGGGACATGCTCCCTTTTCTGGGTTACAGCAGAGACAGAGCATTATCATTGCTGATGGTTTCTTAGCGGTAAATCCCTCGCAGTGCTGGGACACAGCCAGTGTGTATTCTTGCGTTCCTGAACTGATAGTACTGCATGTTTGCAAATACCTTGTAACAAAGAAAAAAAATCACTTTGTGGAATTGATTCTGGGCAGAGTCCAGCTTGTGCTCACCTTCCCTCAGCAGTGTTAACCCTTGGCTGCTCACTCACAGCCCTAAGCAGAGCTGAGAAGATGCACAGCCTCTTTGCTTTGTGTCAGTGCCCAGAGGCCCCAAAAAGCCACTGAGGCCATCCAGATCTGTCTTTTCCTTGGCTCTCCCAGCATCTGGAAAATGTTTTGTGATGTGATGTGTGAGGCCAGTATCACAGGAAGATTTGACTTTGCAGACAGAACTCTCCAGATTTGGATTTATGGTTCCCACATGCTAGTCTAGATGCTACAACACAGACAGTATTCTGGATTGCCATTTGTGGCTTTCTGTACCTTTTCTGCACACTTTCAAATTAACAATTTGCTTATTATCAGACCAAGTTGATTACAAGCCAGCTTGGGCTGTGCTTCCTAGTTTTATCTCATATTTGCATGTGCAGGTCAGCCACAGCCTTTTTACCATATTTCCTCTGAAGCTGCATTCATAAATGAGCTTTGAGTTTTATCCACTTCCACCCCCACCACCTGTTTCTGCCTCTGAAAACAGGCTTATTGTAAATGATTCAAACCACAAATGAGAGCACAGGGAAAAGGATGGTTTGATTTACTGTAAGGCCACCATGAGATTTCTTTTAAGCTCTGATAAACAAACTTCTCAAAGATCTTAAAAAGCATGGCCGGGGCCAGGACCCCTGTTTACGCATTAGACTTTTAACCTACTTATGAAAGACTGTACTTAAATGAAAACAATTCCTCTCTAATGTCATGGCCTTTCACGGTGGGCTTCACATCCTACACAAGGAGTAGTCTGTGTGGTCAGTGCGCAAAGCTGTGGAGCACTGGGCAGTTGTAGAAACTGCAAGACTATGTGAGTAGTGTAGGAGTAACTTGCAGATTTACAGAAGAAATAATAACTTCTAAGTTGACATTGGAAGCACTGAAAGCTGAGAGTGGGAGCAGAGAATGAAAAAGGCAATTCTCTACAGGATTCCCTTTTAAAGATGTCATCAACAAGGGCTGCCAGAAGAAGAGTAACAGGGGTGTAGAGACCACATCAATAAGAGCAGAAAGCAATAATAGGAGGCCCGGAGAATAGGCTGGGAGTTTCTGTTGTGTAGTTCCTTCCAGTTCCCGTGGAAGATGCGGGAACTGAAAAGCAGAAGGGATGCTGTCTCTGCATAGTGGCAAGCCTGTACTGCAGTTTCAAGGCGGCTCAGGAGGTGTCCTGGTTCCGTGTAAAAAGGGGTTCAGGGCAGGACCCACACGGAACAGAACTATGTACTCGCCTCTCCCCCCCCCCCGG
>NW_008618157.1:5030-72226 GCF_000691845.1 Merops nubicus
AGAGAGACACTTTGGAAAAAAAAATGAAGTATATTGTTCAACAAGGAACAGAAAACGAAAAAGGGAGGTAAGGAAAATAATATATACAAAGATTAGGGGAAAAATACAAACAATAAAATATACAAAACCCTCAGAAATGGTTCCAGGGTCCCATGGAGTGAAAGGACAACTTTCCTCTCCGAGCTCCAAGCCAGGAGTGAAATTAGAAAGCACTCCCTGCCTCTTATCAGAGTGTGTGTGAGAAGGGGAGGGAATACAATGGTTTCACCCCCACCCGGGGTCCTCCCAGTTGCTGGAAGGTCACGCCCCCATTCCAAGCCTCAAACCACAACAGGAGGCTTTGACTCCTAGACCCACACCTCACTCACTGTGCTTTGCTGTGTGTCACCATATTTGCCACTGGTACTTGTGAGACCAGGAACAGGACCTTGCAGCTGGAGCAGCTGATGGGAAGGAGGGCCTGGGAGCTCTTATGAACCCAGCCCAACCCTCTGGGCATGTGTTTTTATGTGGTAGAGTACACTCTGTGAATGCTGTGATCATCTTCACATACTGCACTCTGTCACAGAATTTTCATCCTCACTTACCCTTCTGTTGATAGGAGGACTCCTTCCAAAATCCTACACCTCCTGGATGGCTTCAAACTGTCCTGCTTATGCTGATTTAAATACAACAACAACAACAACCACAGAGTAATTTTCTTCTTCAAGCCAAATTACAAACAGTCAGAGTCAATCCTAGACATAGTGTACTGTTAAACTGCTGTGATATGATGTAAAAGATTCTAGCTAAACCCATGCATTTAATTATTCTAATGAGGAGCTGAGACTCCTAGTTAAGGAAGATTAGTTTCTAGTTCAGGTCAAATATAAAATAGTTGATTCTAAAGCACATTGCTCTTATTGCTAGGTTTTTTATTTGACAATATGTGTAGAAGGATCTTCTGTGTCTTTTTCTCTCTTCTACAGCTCTTGTATACCACTGAATTACCAATGGAGGACTAAAGTCTCATTTATTAACTGAAACTAAATTCAAAATAACCAAAGTGATAATATATAATGGAATGAAACAATAATACGTAGCATTTACTTTTATGACTCTTGCACAGTGTCACTTTTTGGAAGCAATACCACCACACAGAAATCAACACATTGGATGGTTTTTCACATATCTCACAGTCCATAAAGTTGCTCAGAAAGCACCTTAGCCATTTCAGGTCTCTTGCGAGTCACTCACATCTCTAAATCTATCACAGTTCACCCCTCACCAACTGAAAGATAACCTAATGAACCCTGAGGTAGCTGAACAAGCTATAGCAAAGATTGGCAAAAGTGTATTCCCACATTTCAGAATTTAGAAAAATATGGAAATCTCCTACCTGGAATGGAAAATTAAGGATTTGTTCCAGGATGAATGACTGAGATTCACTTATTTGTGTATTATTGGCTAGTCTTGTGGTTCTCAAAAAAACAAGTACATTAAAAAAAAAAAAACAAAATGCTACAATCCTCTGTGTGAACACCCACTTCTTTTCCAGTCTTAGTCTAGTGTGTGTTCAAAATATTATTGTAATAATATTCTTTTTTTTTAAAGCTATAATAATGAAACCCACAGGTGTTGTGCTGGATTATTTTTATTGCTGTAAAAAAAAAAAAAAATTTTACATTTCCAGGAGATTTCACCACACTTTAAGGCTTTGATTTATTATCTATTTCAGCATTTTATACTGATCATTATAATATGGGACTAAGAAGAAATAGTTAATACTCACAATAATGACAGCTTTGGGAGAAGTTATTCAGGTGAGCCTCATATTGAGTGTTCTACCTTCTCGGGCAATGCACAGCCCTCTGGTAGGTCTGGTGATCACCTGGCTCATCTCAGGTGAGCCTTGGGAAGGACCACACCTGAAGGAAAGGCAGAATTCTCTCTTCTCAACTCTAGTCAAAGAATGAAGCAGTGCCCTCACTGTGTGCTTTCAGTTGAATGTCTCAATGACTTAGCCACACTTCAAGGTCACCTAAGACCTGAAGGAGCATTATTAAGCCTTGGTCCTGATCTAGGTGCTTTTCCTGTGCTGTTTCAATCTGAGTAGTGGATGAGCAGCAGGGTACAGTCTGGCTGTATTTACAAAACACAACTGAGTGCATGTTTAGATCAACAACTACAACAACTACATCACACAGATGAACTTGTTAGAGAATGAATTTCCACTCAACTTTTTTTTTTTTTTTTTTTAAATTCTAAATACAGTGTAGGAAGAAAAAAATGTTCAGAAATGATGCATGAGGTTCGTTTGGGAGGGAAAACTGTTTTGGTAAAAAAGCTGTGGTCACATTCCAATCCTCAAAATATTTGTATAGACATTGCAATATTTTAACATTGCTGAAAGCCTTTTCAAAATAAAAATAAATAAAATGGTGCAATATGCCATTTTGATATTTTTAAAACAAATTCCGTTTCTAAACCAAATGCTGATCTATGAAATGCTGTTTGGAAGATGTCAACTTTACTGGCATGCCTGTTTCCGGGGCAACCCTGTTTGATTTACACTTTCTGACCAGATTTTTCTCTGCAGAACTTCCATGTTATTACCCTCTATTGCACTCTGCAGTCACAGACTCTTCAGTACCTATTAGTCTCTTACCCTTTCTAAAGTGCTCTGTAGTAAGTCAAAGTAAATGGGCAGGGAGAAATAGCCTTTAATATTTTACTGAGCAAACTTGGTTATAAGCAGCCTGCTGTCACGCAGCCTTGTTTCTTGAAGTGTGTTTCATTAATTCTTCAGTATGTCTTGTGATATCCTTTCTGATCATCATAGGATAAAGTTCATTTCCTTCACACTTTTTTTGGAGCTCTTTGTGGTGGTCTTCACTTTTGTTTCCAGATGCACCAACAGTTTTGTGCTTCCAGCTCAAATGTGGTTTAAATTTCCTTTCCATTCAGGAAATGAACAAAATAATCCATGCCTATGCTCATGTAAAGCACATCATTTGTCTCCCAAGTGATTGCAATAGAGTCAGGAAAAGCAACTGAGTGCTGGCTGTCCTTAACATTGAAACTTTTTCATTTCCGGCCTAAGACCCATTGTGGGGCTGGAGTCCAATTCTCCAAAGCGACTTCAAAACATTTTATGTGCTATTGTGTCAGCCATGTCAGTTTATTTAGTTAAAAGACAACAGGGATATCTGAGGGAGGTGGAAACTGCTTTAGTGCCTCCTGCCCCTCGCAAACATTTGGTCCTGAAGCACAAATGTAATTTCATCTTAAAATTTAAAGATGTGTCTGCCTCCAAACCATGCTAGTGTAATTCTGCCCTCTCCAGACCACTAGTGGGGCACACCCACCTCCTGACAAGGCAAGAAAGTGACAGGAGAAATATCCTTTGGCTGGTCTGGGAGGGAAGGGTCTGTAGAGCTGCAGATGTGAGAGCCCAGCCAGCCCTAGGTCCCCAGCATGAATCATCCTGCAGCTGCTGCAGTCTCTCTGGCAGCAGACATTTGATGAGTTGCTTTCTAACACCGTAACCTGGCAAGCACTGTGTAACCTTTGTGAAACCCAGACAGTCAAGATCAGACATGAACATTGGGCAGATCTTGTTAATCTGGTTTTGTTTGTTTCTTTCACGCATGTATATGAGCCCCTCATTCATAACTGATTATTTAGGTGGGCAAGGGGAACCTTAATGTTTCTGAAGCATGAACAAGCTGATATTTTAGAGGAATATATTGAAAGCTAGGTTTAGAGTTATTCACTGTATGAGTCAGCAGACACTGTAGAAAATGAGGATGCTGATACATGTCGTAAAGTACACTTAATAATTTTTCCTGCCATTCCATGCCTGTACTCTCTACCCAGCACAGTTATCTGTCAATGTTTTGAGTTTGTATGCTGGGAATAGAGGTAGGAGATTTTTGTTTAAATAAAGAAACAAACAATAAATTCTTGGCTGTTGGACTAGTAGTCTGAGGCCAAAACCACTACAAATTTATTACTCCATGTGTTTCAGATTAATATGAGAGCCCACACACAGGGGAAAAAAGTGTCCCATTAAAGTTACTTGCTTTTTGTAGCATTAAAACCTAAACTGTTGCGACTGGCAGGGACAGTGCAGGCAATTTATATTCTCATGGTTTGTACCATGACTTAGCCTAACTCATTGTCTTTGGACTTATTGGCATCCTGAAAAAGTGGACGAAGTATCATGAACTGACACTAGAGCTCGCAGGTATCTCTTCCAGCATGGATTGTACCTGACACGTGTATTTGGGACATTATTAATATGAGAGTCTGACTTGGGAGACTGGTGAGTCCTCCACTTCTTACTGAAAAAGAGAACCAAGACTTCAAAAAGCAATAAATGAAGAAGGCAGTAACAACAACAACAATAAAAAAAGCAAACACTGCAGAATTCAGCATCTGATGTAAAAGCTGCTGCTGTATTTTGAAATGCCCTCCTCTTCATGGATGCCTGGGATGGGTGTGGCTAGAGAAATTCTCTGGAGCAGCTGAGCTCTCCACTATTCAAAACAGTTTAAAATTTCTCTGTTCCTAATTTAATTATGGAAAAAGTGAAGAATGGGTAGGAGTTCAGAAGGTAAACTCCAAAAGCCAAAATTACTCTAAAAACAAGAGTAAATTCAAACAGGTAGGATGTTCTTGTCCTGACTTTAATAGGCATCAAACAAACACACAAAATTAAATATCTTGTCAAAGTAAAATTTTATTATACAAGCAGCAGAGATAATTAGCTAATAAAGATTCTTACAATATACAAATTACTATGTTGTACGTGGTTGCATGAAAGAGAAGAACTTTTCATGTAAATCACTTTATGGCTTGCTACCAATTCCCCTAGCCTATCATCTGTTCCTGCTCCTCACCTTACTTGAACGCAGAGTGGACCAGGACTAATGCTCAAGCACTCATCAGATGGCCAGCATGGCAGTTATGTACCTTACTGAAGCACTGTATTCAACTTGATACAGTAAATATAAACTGTAAGACTTGGCTGCTTCTTAAACAGGATATATGTTAAAACACCACTACTGCCAAAACTTAAAAGAACAATCAAGAGGTTGAAAAACATACAGGCTTATGTAGCATAGAAATTACAATAAAAGCAACCATAATCCAACATGCTCACAGGCACTGGTTTAATTAATTTTGAGCCTCATAAAAATTCCTTTAAAAAAATCAACAAAGTGGTCTTGACCTTCAGAAATCTAGGGAATTGGCCACGCAAACCCTATCCAAGCCTCCTTGAAGCAGCAGTTGCATTCTGTGAGGTTTAGATCAATCAGTGGCTTAAGTTTCTTACTTTTAACTTTGCATATTTGATTTCACCATTTAACCAGCCGCCCTTTTAAAGAGAGCTCATTAGATGGCCAAATTGATTGACTGATCATTTCAGTCATTTTTGCACATGGTAAGTACTGGGTCAGATTGTTTTCTTTTAATTAGAGAAGTGGTAGGTATACTAGGCAGATTCTGTCTCAATGTTAACGTAGGTTAATTGTACTCTGTATCAGCCCTCATTCTCTCAATGAAGTGGGTAATATTCATTTGCTTCACCTCTAGTCTGCACAGAGGCATGTCACTTTCCTGTGCACTTGCAAATACATTGCTTCTTTATCATTTTTGACAGGCTCCTTTCTCCACTGAGAGCATGTCTCAGACCACAGAAAACATCTGTCTGTTGACAACTACTCTGGCAATGAGGTATGTGTGTGCCTTGTAATTTCTGACCTTTGTTGATCCAGAGCATTCTGTTATGTGGAAAATTTCTTTCTTTGGATCTTTACGTGTCAAATAAAGTCTGTTCTTTTGCCCCACACAAATGAATTTGTGAAAGCAAATAGTTTTTGTTTATGTCCTCTATTTATTACTTCCACGGTCCACCCATACTCCTAAAATAACAGGTAGGAAATACGTTAAGCTGCACTCTCTTTGTCCTATTCTTCATTTGTCCCTTCCTTCAGTTAGGAGCAAGCAAATAGCTTGAAAAGTTGACCTAAATTTTTGGTATAACCAACAAGATACATAGAATTTGCTAACAATGTTTGTCACCCTTCTTACTCATCACTGTTATCACAATAGGAACAAGTTATCCACAGGACCAAATAATTTGTCTGCTGTCACCTGGCACAGACTTAGAACTTTCCCAAGTACTGCACAATGCATAGAGTTTCAGGTATTCACCTCAGACCAAATGTAGTGTTTTTTCTAGTGTACCATAACACACAAGTAATTTCAAACTGTTCTCCAAGTTGTTGTGCACTAAAAATTTCAGTTATTCTGCCTATTAGTGATGCTGCTCTCAGCAATCCCAGTATTTAGTATTATAGGACTCACAAGTAGATATCATATAAGGAAGCAGAAATATGGAGCCCATGTGAGAATTTTCCTTCTGAATAAATATAGAGTTTAGGGACCAGAAAGCTGCCCAGTTTTTGTTAAACAGGTCTGTTGTTTTGTACTTAGATGAAGACACATCTATGCTAACTGTCCCTAATCTTTTTCTGTTCTGTGTTATGCACAAAGGAATGGACTCCATCTAACTGCAAGTATAAATAGCCATTATTTTTTTTTAACCGTGGTTGACTTTTCTATATCATAGCTTGTGGAGAAGTAAATAGAAAGTTTAATTAACACAGGACTCAGTCTGGTTAACCTGCAACCTTTGAAATATATAAAGGAGGAATATTATCCACTTGACTACCCGGTCTCCATGGGAGTGTATATATATATATATATGGAAGTTTACTAGCTGCACCTTTGTTCCCTGAGAATAATAGAAATCTGGAGAGAATACAACATTAGAAATAATTTTAGAAATCAAATATAAGTAATATTCAGTTCAAACAAAACCTATTCCCCAATTCATATGAAGATCTAAGTGCATAGAAAATTTAATTAAGGTTAGATTTGCAGTAATAGTCTGTTATTTTGCTTGAACCAAAGATATTTGAATAGTTTTAAGGGCCAAATACTAGCACCATTCAGGACATCAGCTACTGATTTCAACGGGATAAAGGTTTGGCCCCTGATGCCTCATTTTGGCATTCTAATGAATTTATTGTTTGACTGCTTTGAAAAGTCTCTTGGCAGAAAGCTGCTGCAAATATAATGGTTCAGTAATGTAGGGTCATTTTTTTTTCCTCAATACTGCACTAGTTGTACTTTCAGTTATTGTGGAACAGAAATATTATTCAGGAAAAGAACTATATTAAAAATTATGGAGGGAAGATAATTAAAAGTCAGCTGTAAATGCTGATGGCAAACAAAACTGACTGCTTACTTCATAACTCTATATGTAAACAAAATGTAATAAAAAGTGAAGCTAATCTGTTTTGTTTTATCAGGGAAAAAAAAAAAAAGATCTTAAAATGAGTTACATACTTCTTTAATACTTAATCCATAAGACTGCACTAATAAAGTGACTTTGGGATATAGGAATTACCTGATGCGTGCAAGCCCATCAAGGGGCTAATATTCAAGAGTTTGGTATTAAAGTTTACATCTGAATATGAATTATCCCTGGGATGTCAGACAGTATTTAAAGCCTAGAAAGGGGCCTGTTTCTGTGAATTCTGTAAGACCAACACATTTTTCCTCTGTGAGGGGTTTTGTGACAGGGTTGGTTTGTTTTTTTTTTTTCCTGTTTAGATAACGTGCTGTTTCACTTTTCTACATTTTCTTTTGAAGATATAAATATTTCTGCCCCGATAGACTGTATGCTACTACATCTCTCAATTCTGTGTGGGTCACTTACTAACATTCCATTTGTGGGTACATCTTCAGTTTGTGTGTTTGGGAATTTGAATCACCTAGTCCAACTATATTGTTCTCTATATGTGAGACTCCTGGCACAGGTAACTGAAGTCACCCAGTGGTTCAAGGTGAATGTACGCTAATAAAAAAATGCCATAGACTTTCTTAATGTCCAGCTTTTCAATGGTTATCTGTGATGTCCCTCCCAAACACCTGAAAAAAAAGAAAAAAATATTTCTTGCCAAATGAAATCTGCCTGGGGAAAATTAAAATTCTATAGATTCCTGCAGCAGTACTGGTTTGGACTACAAAGCCATACCCTCTAATCAGCAGAATACCAGCTACTCCATCAACTATCACCTTGCCTACGTCATATTCATGTGAATCTCTATTTAGCCGAGAACTATCAAGTTCAATGTGTGATGGTGACTACAAATCTCAAGCAGTCTCTCTGACATTGCATTCTATAGCCACATGTTTAACCAGAGAATTTGAATTTCAGAGCAGGATCATCTACAGCATCAAAGTGTGAATGGTTAAACAGTTCACGTGGCAGACTGAGGGCCAGTAATTAGCACACACTTCCTGTCTCACTCTGCCAACTCCTTGAAGGACAGAGTTAGGATGCTACCATTGCTATGCAAGTTTTTTCCGTCTCTTCTAGGAGAACATCTGTCCTAAATCATCTACATTTGCTGATTGACTGAGCAAGCTTAATAAAATGTTTTCTATGTATGACAGCACTCTGCAATGATACATGGAAAAAGTGGAGACAGTGGAAGAGCCAAAGTCAACATGTTTGCTATGCTTTGCAGTGCACCAGGGATAGCTGCTGGTGCTTCTCCATTACGTACATCATGAAGAAGTTGCTCCATGACGGACAGGTCTTGAAACATACTGCAAGGAGCCACAGAAATTACATTAATGTTGTTTCAGGGTTTTAAGAACCATGCCTCTACAACAGCTCCATTGCAGCAAATGGGCTATTCTCACTATCCTTTTCTACTAGGTGGATTCCCTCTGCCCCCCATCAATCATTTGAAATAAGTTTTAAGAAGGCTAATGCCACCACATGCAACTGGAATAGTGGTCTTACTTTAACATGCTTTGGTAATAATGTTGCTGGCAGTAGTAGGACAGTTAGCAACAGAATGCTCTCTGCAGCTTTTCTGCAGACCACTCCACAGCAGTGGGTAGCAGGGCATACATACAGGTAGTCTGTATGTTTTAGGTACATAGACAAGTAAGTACGGTCTTGACACACACCATTGTTAGCATTACAGTTCAAATGGGGAACTTAAACTGCAGAAGAAGAGCCATTTTTAAATATTTCTTGAATGACAAAACTGAGAGAATAAAGAATTAAAGTTATATATTCAACCTTTTCTGTCTAAAACGGAGAGTAGACACCAAAAAAAAGTAGTGGATTTCTTTTGGAAGTAAATATTCCACAGCCCCAGGAGTGCAAAAGCAGGCCTGTCATCAGTTAGGCCATTTAGAGTTTCTGTCTCCATTTTCTGATATTAGTCTTCTTCTATACCTCCAGCTCTCACTGAAATGGTCTTGGAGAATTTATGGGAGCTTACAGCTTTTAGATAAAGAAAAACATATCAAGAGAGAAAAATGCTGTGACTTCTGACTTCTGAAAGAGTTTGCTCCTGCTATTAAATCTTAGCATACAAGCCATCTATGAACATATGCCTTTCCAGAGGAAAAAAAGAAACAGAAAGAAAAAGCATATGATCTTAGGCAGAAGGAGTTAGAATTATCATTGTGACTTGCTGTAAGATGTTATGATGAGCTTTTCAAGAAATCCTTGTGCAATGAGCCAGCAATGTCCTGCAGATTCTTACTATCATTGTGTGGAAATGAGAGAGAAAACATCTTAGCAAACATACACCTTAATGATGCCTACAAAGATCACCTAAACATTTGTGCAAAGTTCGATGTAGCTTGCAGAAGCCTCC
The DNA here is from genome assembly GCF_000691845.1 of Merops nubicus. Classification (NCBI taxonomy): domain Eukaryota; kingdom Metazoa; phylum Chordata; class Aves; order Coraciiformes; family Meropidae; genus Merops; species Merops nubicus. The sequence goes on from NW_008618157.1 coordinate 14,771, forward strand.
TGATTTTCTTTAGTTTTGAGGTAAATTACGTCTGCTTATGCAGGAGGTGAGTCACTCCTGTAGCATAGAGAGGCTAAATATCTGACTAGTCAAGTATAACAATTGTACCCTGAACACTTGGCAATAGATAGAATTCACTATTTGATAAAATTGTTTACTTTAATTCACTCTGTAGAAATAGCCAATGGTTAAGTGAGGCTATATCTCACAAGAGTATAATCTATGGTGATGTATGTAGCATACCCTGAATACTAAAAAAAATCATTATGATCCTCAGTATTTCCAAAGAATCTGTAATGATGGAACATTTAAATTAAATTGTCTGTCTTGATTTTTCAGTGTAATCAAGTTCATCAACACATTCTTTTTTTTTTTTTTTTTTCCCCATATTTAAGGCATCAAACCAATGAGCTCATCAACATATGAAAGCACGTTTGAGCAGCTCAGCCCAAGAACAAAACAGAGAGAAAGAGACAAAGAAGTCATTCTTCACATCATGGAGCACCAAATTCTTTATTGTAAAAAGCACAGTGAAAAAAAGACAGGGATTAAGAAGTACAGAGCAAAATACCCACGGTAGAGAAACTGCAAGGGCTCAATTTTCTAATCTCTATTCTACAAAGGTATTGTAATGCCTAAGAGGGATAAGGTACCCCCTGACATTTGGTTCAGTCAGAAGGATTTCTGAAAGACAATTGTTATGAAGCTTAAGCCAGTTTCTTCCTAATGAGGCAAACTCCCTAACCATATGGTGACAGGAAAACTACATTTTTTCTACCTGTCCCTCACCTTTTACCAGAACAACCTCAGTGGTGCCCCCATTAGATTGCTTGCACCTGAACTGGTTAGAAAATCCTTTGCCTAGGCTGAAAGCAAAGTGTCTTTTTACTTTGGATGACCTACTTGCCAGGACATCAAGTATCCAAGTGGGACACAAATCTCTTCATTTCTTCAGCATTACTACTGAATTAGCAGGGAAACAGCAAGTGATCATTTTAACTCCTGTCCTGATATTGTAGAAAACCTTGGCTCCCTGCATCTGTTAGTGAGAGTCTGCTAGTGACATCATCTTCCAAACAATGCAGTTCTCCAGCTGCATTATTTGCCCTTATAGTGCTCAAAGTCTGTACAGTCACCCAAAGGCACCTGATTCTGTATGTCTAGCAAATCTGAGTTTATAACTTCATATTTCTGAGTTGCTCCCAGTAGACTAGTAGAACAGGTAACCATCAACACTATTACTTTTATCTAATACAAGGAACATGTATATGAAGACCTCAAGCTTTAGTGTCTTCTGGATTTTTTAAACAGTACAGTCAGATGGACTGTATGTTTTCAGGCCAGAGGTTCTTCTGTTGCTAGTAGAATTGTTGAAAAAGAGCCTTTACTGGCAGTAAATGGCAGCATTTATCAATCTAATTGCTTCAGTAAATCCGTATAATTTAATATATGGCCCAGTGAATACTTCTCAGCTTTTTATTTCTCTGTCAGAAATTAGTTTGTGTCCTGTATAAAAAGTGTGATTTTATTCTCTCTATCCAGTGCATAAGCATAGTTTAAAATACAGCATCTTACTTCAGTATAGGGGAACTAACTGTTATTAGAATTAGTCAAGGAAACAGAGGAAGTTGATGCTGTTATTGATGGCAAGGAGCCTTGATAATATTTAACTACCCACATTAATAATTATTATTAACTATCCAATTAACAATAATTAATTTCAGCATTCTTATTTATCCAGTATGTGAAAGACCATGTACTTTGTTATGTCAGCATTTGAAACAGCTCTGTGAGCTGTCTTCCTGCATCAGTTTGTTCATATATAAAGAGATGGAGATGGCATTTACCTTTTTTTTTCTGAGTGAATGCACTTAGTTTTCTCACAAACATTCTTCACTATATTTGTAAGATACACAAAACTGTAAACCCGGCTTAGTTAAATTCCTTTGAAAATTAAAAGAAATCTTTAAAGAACATTTTCTTTTGCAATATTCATTTAGCCCTCTTACAGGCACTGAAGTAGCTTCCTTTTTTCCACCTACCTAGTCTGCTGTTCAACAGAGATACACAGAAGGGCACCATTTGTCATATCAAATCAGCCCTGAGGTCCATCTAACAGTGCATTTCTCCTGTTTGTGGCAATAAACATCAGATGCTCCAGAGAAAGTTTTAGGAAAAAGCTGAATACACTGTCCCTTGAACTCTGCTAATAAAGACTGAGTAAAATCTTGAGAACCAAAGAAAATATCCCTTTCAAAATTTTGTCACCACTTTGAAATTCAATGGAAGACTTTCCTTTTCAAGCAATTCATCACCTTTTCAAAGTAAAGCAATACAAAATCCTGAAAAACTGTTCTTATTTCAGGCTACAGGAAGATGTCAAGTTAATTGCACAAACAAAAGGTTTCTAATGTACTTGTCATGTCACTGTAACAAACACCTGCTCTCTCCTAAGTCCACTGAACACCCTTCAAACACTCTTGCTTGTGTATCTTTTATTTGTTTTACTCTGTTGGATCTCCATAGCAGAACTAATAGGACAAAAAGTTGCATGCATTGTGTGACCTTTCTCTTTCACTGTAGAGTGACTACAATAAATACATATTTACAGGAAGCAGGTAACACAACAGCAGAGCGGAAATATGTTACCCTAAATATAAGTAACTTCATAAAATTATTTTTCATTTTTGATTGCCCTGTGAAATGCTGTTTCAACACACTTAGATTCCTGTTTGTTGGCATTTCACTGATACGGGTGTAGCTTCATTTTTGCATGCTTTCTCAGTTTGGGCAGATGTATGTTTTTGGCAACACTATATTTATCTATTGAAGTCCCTAAACATGTGGCAGCACAGCAGTATCTAGGCTGCCTGTGCCTAACTTTACACATAAGCCTTATATAAGAATTTATATTTCTGACAGAGAAAATCTCCTTCTGATCATATAAACAATACAAAACAAATTTTAACAGACTTAGTTTCTATCAGCATTTCTTGAAGGTTTCATACAATACCTATACAAATCAATAGCAATATTTCCTTCTTTGGGTACGAATAAACATTTGAGTTAGTCCCTAATACAGCTGTTCATCTTCTCTCAGAACTGTTAATTAACGTATCACAGAGTATTGAAAGCACTTAGTGATGTTGTTTGCAATGCTGCACTATTAACATCTACAATGGTACCATGGTGTACCTGACACAGCTGGAATGTAATGAAAGATACAGAACATGTGCAGCAAGCCTTAGGTTATAACATGTTACACAACAAATATTCATATTAATTTTTTAAAAATAATAACAGAACAACAACAACAACAAAAACCTCTATCAACCTTATTCAAGATTCTTTAGTATTCACTATCTGGACACATTCGAACAGCCTTACTGACATAATTATTGGTTTGCAGATTCAAAGAAGCTGAATCTTTGAAGTATGTATATATGTACAAATCAGTCACAATAAGAAAAGTATTTGTGAAGTTTTACGTGACAAAAGATTAATGTGTTTTACTAGTGTAAACCAATCAAAACCTTTAAAATAGTAAGTATTGAATGTCTCTCCAGATCATGATGGGGAAAAAAAAGTTGTATTAACATAAATATTAAAAATAACTGAAAGCAAATTATATAATTTCTTTAGAAAATTTTGTATTTGGCTTTGCTTCCTTGAAAAGATCTGCTGTTATACTATAAGAACCTTCACAGGCCCTTATTTTAGAATAGAAGTAGCCTCTATTTTTAATTAAAAATTCAGTGAACACTTAAGGAAGAAATCTTCAGATTAGTTGTAAAAGCCTCTCAAAGTAATTGAAGTGTTTTCAGAACGTAGTTGGTAAACCTGCAACAGCCTGGGTACTTTGAAGAAATCCACAAAAGCTGGATGGTAAGGGAAGTATCTCCAAGTATAGTATCCCATAATCACAGAAAAGGCCCCCTGATCTTGCCTTTCTCTTGACCTTCTGAAATGCCATAAGAATTCCTCCGTTTTTAAGGAAACCTTACAAACAGTAAGTATTTATGGACCCACAACTATTTCCCAAAAGCTCTTTTTCAGTGTTTTCTGAATATTTCTGCAGGCAAAGTACACCCGTTACTGTAGCTCTTATTACTGTTACCTTTTTTTCTTCCTTGACTGTCATGTCATCTTGACAATTAACCAGGAATTAACCATAAGTTTGCCAGATTGCTGACTCCGATATTTCTCATTTAATAACCAGCATTTTAGAAAGCAAGGAAAGAACATACCCATTTCGAAACAAGCATTTATCAAGAAGCTTCTGTGTTTGTTAAATAAGAGAAAATATCTTTGCTCTGCTTAGAACATGTAACAATTTCTTAGCTGAAAGCAAGTTGACACTTGATTATATAAAAAGCAACATAAAAGAATGTTGCTACAGCCTAATGTCGGTATCTGCAGTGTTCCCTGAAATGAGTAAGAATAATGACTGGATGCAAAATATTTCAGCAGAAAATGAGAGCTATCCCACCAGTGTAACAGCTAAATTAGCACCACAGTGGATTAGCCAGTGCTAGAGGATTGACACCTGAACTGAACTCAGAAATTCTTGTCCAGTTCAGCCAAAAACTAAAAAGGAGTATTGTAATATGGCAGCTACTACCAGGATCATCTTGAATCTTCTCATGGTCCCATCTTTACGTGAATATTTGTGCTTGGCCTTAGCAATAATAAAGATGAAATCTCAAGACAGACTAGATGGACGACAGGTGTTAATACTGAAGGAGTAAAATGGCCATCATTTGTTCACTTTGTACTACAAACCCACCCCAGCTGAGTAAAACTCCCTAAACAAAACTGCAATTGCACATGTTTCCTTGAGTTATTCTGTTCATGGTGCTATTTAACTGTTTGCATTGTCAGCATGCTTTAAAGTCCTACACAGCAATACATGTACATAAAATTTCAAAAAGGGCTTGAATGCCTCTATTGAAAATACCAGCCATTCCTCAAGACTACCAGGTGTTTCCACTTACATTAAGCACTGCCCAATCAAAAAAATCCAGCTGTTTTTACACAAGCACCCATAAAGGTTAACAGTCACTGAACTAATTTTCCTTTGAGCAAATACAACCGTAGGAACAGCATAAAACAGGCCGAAATTGGATTCTGTAATACTGTATTCTAAAGAATTTTCAGTCAAACAAACACTTGAACATTTGAAATAAGTCTGTGCTTTACAATTACAGGTTCCAAACATTTCATGCTAAAGCACAGAACTGAAGCACAGAGCAACCTAATGTAACTCTGAAGTTTTATCTACTCTGAGGAGGAACAGGACCTCCAGAGGCCAATCCCAACCCAGGCTGGGTTATGAGATTGCATATCTGTCACTTTGAACAATGGATCTAGCTATGAAACCAGACACCTAATTTCTAAGCCCTTGAAGAGTCGTCGTTTGCTATACAGGTTTGTTATCTATGCAGGTAACAACAAGAAGAGCTGATGACTATATACCAAAGCTCTGTTTTCTTAACCAAAGATACTGGCAGTTTAAAAAACTTTAATTTGACTACCTAGTTTAGAATGTCCTAGCGTTTTCAGGAGATGGCAAATACAAAAGAAACTTCAAAATCACAGTCCACCCACAGTTAAATTAGTAAACAAGCCATTTAAATGAAACAGCTTCCCTGGATTAAGTTATTTATAGGTACAGACATTTAACTTGAGGCTCCACATATTTTCCCAAATGCCTACCTTCCAAGTATGTGAATAGTCCCATTTACTGCAATTTACTGCAATGCTTGCTGTAAGAGGTTAAGCAAATTAGTAAAGAGATATTTCTATATTTATAGAAATATATTCCTGACAAAATACTATACAAATAACTATGCACTACTCTTAAACTGCAAACTTTCAACATCTAGAAAATAAGTAAAAGAAGTATGTATTCTTCTTAGATTCTCTATTTTTTTCTTTTTTCTTTTCTCTTTTTTTTTTTTTTTTTTTTTAAGAAGGAAGGAGGCATTTAATTTCAACTGCACAACTTAGGATGCATTATTGGAAGAAATTTTTATAACCTGTCCTATATAAGAACAGAACACCTCTTTTCTCTGTTTCAGCAGACACCTTTAATGCTGATTGGAAGAACTACAGTCTAATAAAATGCAATAATATAACATGTTATCAAATACTGGTTGCAAAATACCTTGATCTGTGGCCTCCACAGATCCTTAGCATCATTAAAACTTCCATTTCCTTTCTCTCTCTGGCTGCTGTAGCTTTTTCCAGATCATACTGTGCTAGTCAGCTGTTCTGTATAATTTGATATATTTTATGGCAGCCTTCAACTATTATTATTTTGCTTTCTTCTGTTTTGGCCAATAAAACTCTAAGGAAACACAGCTGATGTCTCCAGATATATTTCCATTATCATATTATAGGATTTTTTTAGCTGGAGTTAATGTAAATATCCATTAAGTCAAACTTCTAGCTAATTTCTCATTATATTAAAGTGGTCTTAATCAATTTCCAATGCATAAATCAACATTTCTATGCATCTCTTTTTAGTTGTCTCTGCTACTCTCTCTGGGTAAATCCTAAGTCTCATGGTTGATGGCTCGAATGGCAAGAGAGGAAGAGCCAGAGCCAGTGTTAGCCTGGAGGTGTTGCTCTGGGTAGCAGACTGCTCCAGTAAAAGGCATTGAATCCCTGTGCAGTCACATCTTTCATCTTTCCCTTACTAGCCTGGGGACAAAGGGTAGGAGAGCAGCTTGTGAGGAGCACGCCACCCTGCAGGGAGCAGGGCACTGCTGGGTTATGAACTCTTCCCATGAACTGGGAGAACAGAGCTTCTGGCTCTGCAAGTGCTGTACGCTGGAGCTCTCTAGAGCTAATTCTTACAGAGGAGAAAGGTTTACATTGGTAAGGGGCAGGGGATTTGTTTTGTCCCTGCAGAGCACTAATGGCAGTGAACAGTCCAGGTCAAAACAGGTAAGAGGGGAACAAAGCAACACCTAGACCAAGAAATGTATTTTGTCCTTCTTCCAGAGCAGTAGAATATAACTTTTGCCCCTGCTGCTGAGAAGGCCTTAAATGACACTTTTTCTCCTCTGTGCTAATAGCTAATCTCTGCACTACTTTGTGTGGTACAAAACAGCAGCAGCTGAAATATGAATCATATAGAGATACACTCCAGAAATTTTTTGAGGAGATATTTAGTCTCCCAGTTCTACGTATATGCTCAGAACACTCTGATCATTTTCTGTGTGAGCAAGAATGAGTATCATTACCTGTAATCAAAATTAAAAATGGTTTCTAACAAAAGTGGTGTCTTTACTTTAAATGTCTCTTGTGGAGATAGATCTGGGTAGCTTAGGCCAACATTTGGTTGTACTCTATCCTTCTGTAGTGGAATGACCGTGGAGCAATTACACAAATGCTCTCAGGATGGTGGGTGGTCTAACATTTCATTTTCAGGAAACAGTAGCAAGAGTTTTCTCAGATGTTTCTGCATGAGAAAGCTGTTCCTGTATGAACTCTTTACTGTTCAATTATCTGATTTATGTTAAAGTTTAAACTGTGCATACCCTGCTATTTTAGGTGTCATGGACAGTATTGGCGGTACTCTGACCAAAAAAATAGAAGAGAGTGACACCAAAGAGTAATGGCAAGGCCAGGGAGTATTGTGGAACACCAAAGTAGTTGTAATAGATGGGTCTCGGTTTTGTGAAGCAATGTCCCACTTGGGAATTTGTATTCCTCCAACTCTCCCTGTTTGCAGGACCAAGTGTAAAATTTCCTATCCTGACTGCTCAAAAGTAAAGCAGTGTATTAGGACTTGTAAGACTTTATTAGTATGTTAGATTATTCCGTTCAATAGAACGAGATTTCTTTCATCCAGAAAAAGTGTCCTATATAGGAAAATGCTAATAGATTTTAAATTCTAGTGCTGTAGGGACAATTTCAAGTCTATTTTCCTTCTTCCAAATGTTGCATTGGGGTTCTTTTCTTATTATTTTGTCTCATATGTTTATTACATCCTCCCCCTCTTCTGAAAACTCTGATTGCCTTCAGCTGTCTGCTATTACTTGGTTTTCTTTATCACTTTAGTTTCTCTAGAACTCCCTCTTCCTCTCTATTTTCTCTCTAAGATAAGTTTGCTTTTAATCTCTGCATTTTCCTCTCTCTAAAACGCTCCTCTCTTTTCTCCCTGTTTTTCCTTTCATTAGATATTCTTACCCCATCATCTGTTTGCTAGCATAGAGTCACTTACAGTTGCTGTCTCTTCCAGAGTTGGCATAAGAGGGTCTGTGGTGGATTCTTGAATTACAACTGTCATACAGGCTTCTGTCCCAGCTTCTTCCCATGAACAGCCTAGGTACAGGATCTTTTCTCCATATTCTGGGGTCACCACAGAGAATCACCTCAGGAAGTCCTTGCAAAGAGGACAAATGCCACAGATACACTGCATTTTGGCCATATGTAGCCTTGAATTTCCCCACTTGATTCAAGGGTATTTGGAGTAATATGCAATATAACTTTTGCATTGTCTTTTCATAATGTAAAAAACATTTGCAATCTACAAGCATAAAAAGATGGCATAGAAATCAGCAACAGCTCAAATGCTGAAAGTCTTGGCTTCAATCAGACCCTTCCTGCTATTTGTTTAAAGTATACTGCAGAGGGGACTTGAGTGGGGGAAGGTTGTGTAACTCCTGTTCCAGCCAGCAGGAGCTCAGTTGTTAACAACCATGGTCTTTAACAAATCAGTACTTCTACTGCTTTAACTCATTTTCTTTTTTCTTTCAACAAATAATATGTATGACAAATATTCAACCACAGAGCAATATTTCTTCTATCATTTTTATGCATTTCATTCAGCCTTTTTTGCAGATTGTTGCTAGAATGAACAGACAGTAGAAGGCCATGCTTCCAGAGATGAAACTTCCCATTGTTCTTTGAATAAGAGATTGTATTTGAGTACAGAGATTTGCATAAGAATTAGACCCCCTTCTTGCATAGAGTCAGCTATTTTCAGCTCAGTTTAGCAATCTTCAATTTCTTGGTTGTAACTATGGCAATAAGATTAGATGATATTCAGTAAAATTCATTTTACAAATTAGCATGGGAGGGTGCCCATGACTGTCATAGAAGGAAAGATGTAAAAACATTGTGGAATGAGATTGAAATTAGATCAGAACTCAAAATAATCCTCAAAATAACGATTTTCAAACTCAGCCAGCACCATCTGGTAGTTTGTGAATGATTTACAGTTAGCCACAATAAATGTGATGAGCTCAATGGGCCTGATGGTTATACTTCTTACTCAAATCCATTTTGAAAGGACACTTTAACTCCATTTTGGGTGGATGCTAAATTCTTTGATTGAGAACTTTTATAACAGTAGCAGTCAAATAAATTTCAAACACTTTCATTACAGTACAAATCTACAAAGCTCATTAGGGTCTGGGAAGGGAAAAAAAAAATAAAACACAACCAGTTGTGCTCCAGGCCTCAGGCCATGTTATAATGAGGGTAAGAATGAGCAATGGTAGGTACTATCTGGATTTCTGTCTCTGCCTTTCTGCTTCATGGTACAGTCCTGTCAGTTCATCAGAACAGCAGAACCTAATTTGCACATACTAAAGATCACTTCCTCAAGGTCTGCATCATTTGCAATAAAACTTAGTTTTGACGATATTTCGTTACTAATGAGTCTCTTGTTCATATCTAGCCTTTGCTGTTCTTAATGATATAGGCAAACAGGGTTAGAAGGAAAGACAGTTTTAGATACGTGGGTTTTTTTCAGATGTTTAATGAACACCTTCTTTTCTGTTATTTGCATTTTTCAAGGAAACTGTTACCTTAATGAAAAAAAAGGATTGAAAATTGTGTTCTTCAAAAGCATGTGACTAACTTCTTTCATTGGTATGCTATGGTATGACACTTAATTCAATATGATATGATACTGAATTGATATTGATAGGGTCCTTTTGTTGAATATTAAGAAAACACAAAAATTCAAAAAGCAAGTGAGGTTTTATTTTTCTTCTTCTAAATACACAGTTCAATTTCACAGTTTTTCTTGGATCTAAGTTGGCATATTGGAAGGCTGGCAGAGTTCAACCCTGCAGCCTTGCACAGGAAAAGAGCAGCAGTATTGCATGAAATTTCTTCTCCCAGCACAGGTTAAGCTCAAATGATGTTCTTCAGTATCACATAAGGCCTGTACTAGCACTCCACGAAGTGAGTTGTCCTCATGGAACCAACACACGTTTGAATTCCGTTGATAGGAAAAATAGAATTTTGCCCTTATAAGTGATGTCCAACAGCCCTGATTCACAGTCTGACCTGGTCATCCTACTGAACTTCAAGCACAGCTTCCAAGATCACGAGTAGCCTAACCTGGGCATTCAGGAGGAATGGGGAACAGATTATCTAAATTTTTGCAGGAGTATTATTTCTATATAGCAAGGTCATCTTCAGGTATTTTTTCAGTGCTCAGTCATGCACATATCTTAGAAAGAGTACTCAAAGCCTTTCACAATAAAGCCTTATTTTCTGTGCTATCCTTCTGAGCATTCCCAAAGTAAATGTAATGCAACTATCCTGGCTAATTTTTTCTTCTAATACCTTCCTCTGAAGTTATATAATTCCAAATCCTCATTGAAAGCCAGTTACAGGGACATTACTTCAATACACACATAAGGCATTTTCAAAATTTCTTTGCATTTTTTCTTATGTGAAACAAAAGTTATTGTGGTGGAAATTTACTTGCTTTCACTATTGGTTACCTGAATAATCATTTGCTGTTCTAAATGAAAACAACTGGATATTTGCTTATAAATAACCATAACCCTTTTCCTTGCCAACAATATGCATTCTAGTTGGTGGTACATAAACCATCAGTTACTCAGTAGCTTAAAAGTTATCGTCCTTAAAACAGTCTATTCTGCAAGGTAAAACATTTTCTAGCAGCATAGGCAAGAGCTCGCAGTAACAGTTTTAAACATTCCATGCTTTCCCAGGATAGGATTCAGCAGTATTCTTAGTTTCCTGTGAATCTCTGAAATAGATCACACCACAGCACAAATTCATCTTATGCAGGGTATGCATTACAACCAGGGGGTATAATGCAATATGACAGCAGAATGACAGTGCACATACAAGATTACTAAAATATGCGTAATATGTAGTTCTCAGCATGGAGACTTTAAATGAAGCAACAGTAGGAAGCCTGAAATCAATCATTCCATCCTGATTCCAAAAGCAAAAGGTGAAAGGATCAGGTAGGTCTTTGAGAGCTGTTCTCTTCCCAGGCGGGAATACTATCAGTTGAGGACACCATTTGCCAGAGATTGACCTAGATGAGGAGTGGAACCAGATCACCCAACACACATCAAAGTATTATTTAAATTCTTGATATTTAACAGAAAATACCAGATAACACTCACAGGTTTAGTTTGTCTTAGTTAGTAGAAGCATTCATAGGATAGGTAGGAAGCTGATAAGGACAGCTTTTCAAGAATCCCCACAAGGAATATCTACTGCTTCATTCTTATGCAATGGAAGGTTTGCCTTGGATTTCAGCCTTAAATCTAATCTTCTATTCAGATGCCAGAAGTGCTGCAGAAAGGCATTTTATGGGTAGCACAGCTCCATAAGTAACTTCTCTCATAGCAGTTGCCTAATAAATCTCTTTTCTTGACTTTTCAAAGTCAAAGTGTAATCACGGATCCTGCAGTTGTCTCTATTCACAGACAGAGAAGACACCCTGAGTTGTTTCTTTGTCTGGGTTGAACGAGTATGAGCTGGGATGCATGTGTGCACTAGCAGTGGGAAATAGCTGACAGTCCAGCAGAGAGCAAGTGAGACATGTGTTTCACAACAGGTTGATAAAAAAGCCTATCCTGAGTATCTTGGGGAAAGCTGCAAAATATGTATACAAATAGAGGGAAAAGAAGCCACCTTAAAAGAAGAACTCATTTTCAGGCACTAAACTGACCTGCAGACCTTCTTATTACATCTCTCTGCTGCCTTAGCCAATCAAGGCCATACAGCCTTGAAATGCTACGTGAAAATCAGGTTTATCAACAGCCTTTGTAATTGCTGACTGTGTTTCTGCTTTTAATTTGTGAATGCACTAACTGTGTTTCATAATGCCTGCCTCTGATTGAAGGAAATGTCTGAGTGTAACAGGAGCCTGTGGATAAGGTTTGCTCTCCTGTTGTCCTTCACATACTGAGAACAATGCAGAAAATGAGTCATTACTTAGCTGACAATGTAGCAGATCAGAAGAAGCTGATATTTATTTCTGATTAGGAAAGCATCACTATAGTTCTTTTTACCTGAGCAACTTAAAACCTTTTCTTTAACCTGAGAGAAAGGAAGCTCTGCTGTTGTACTGAGTGGACAATATTTTTAGAGTTACTGAATACTGTAGTATCAGAATTTCCACCTGTCTTTGAAATGTGTTGGAGCTTTCCTGTTCTTGTGAACTAGATTTCTTTGTCTCATTATACCCTGTCCATCCTATTTTTTATACGGTCCTGATGTGATGAAAGAAACACATGGGGGCATACTGGTATATAGGGCACAAACAATGGGCAGCTTTTTGTGTAGGTAGCTAACCTGACAACTTTCAGCTCCTTCAGGTGGATATTAAGAGCACTGTAAGGCCTTATATGTTCAGCCTTTAGTGCAATTATGAATGAAATTAAATACCAAAAACATCACCTGCTGAAAAAGTTCTCTATAACATTACTTTTCATATTTGTGGGAAACTAAGTTATTAAAGGTGCAAAGCACAGTAAAAATGCATACATTAAAAGGAAAAAAAGGAAGTAATTCTGAAAAGTGCATTGGGGTAAGTGAGGTATAGAAAGATTTTGAGCAGTTTTAATCAAACGAGAAAGAGAACTGTGCAGCATATTCATTCTTGTAGAGCTAATGCGGTAAGTATTCATTATCAGTATAGGCATGGTGCACAATGGAGCATCCAGCTAAAACTGAGATCCACTGTCTTTTTTGATACAGGTCATATGAAGAAGATTGGTTACCTTTATCACAAAAAATACAGGCTAATCACAGATTTTTATTTTTTTTTTTTTTTGCAATGTCATCTGCTGGTTCACCAGATACACAAGGAAATCAGAATTTAGCTTAGCTTAGTTTCACTCTACTGCTTTGTAATATTAAGGCAACAATGTTCAATTCACAGGCAGGAGAGGGACACCTTTATGATCAACTCCAGAGCAAGAACAGAAGACTCTGTTTGGAACCTACCTGGTTTCATCCCTAAAAATCTGAACGAACTCCCCACTGAGGATGTAAAAAAAGGGAGGAAAAAGGGGAGGCTCTTCTAATGAAGAACCATGAGGAGTGAAAACCCACAAGCAAGCATTATGGTGAGTTCATTGCTTATTCTTCACAGCTGAGAATGCAGAGCAAATGCTGCATCACCAGAATGCCCTTCAGCTTTTACTGATGGTAACACTGGCACCGCTGTGACTCATTCCCAGTTTCTCATTGTCTCATGGTTATTAAGCGTATGGTGACAGTGGCTGGCAGCAGCCCAGCACTGGAACTCTTTGCATCAGCTACAATCTGGGAGCGGCCCATAGGTCAGCATGCTCAAAGAGGAACAAAAAGTAGGATCTGTCCTGAGGCCAATACCATAACTGTTATCACAGATCACTAATGTTATTACAGCAGATCCTGGTGAAGTGCCCCAAATCCCCAAACAATAACAAGAACCTGTTTTCTGAATACATATTACAATGCAGTCAATTCCTGTAGGAGACACAGCAGTTTAATGTGAAAATTTCTGCATTCATCTTTGCCTGTTCTTTCTGAACCACTGAAGCTGTTCTTCACTGCAGAGTGGTCCTGCTGTGCCCTTTTCCTGATGTAAATCACATTACACCCAGCTAGGACTCTTCTGCCTGTTTGCTTGCCAAATCAACAGGAAGGCTCACACTTAATTTACAGGTATCTGCATTTGCTAACTTGTCCTGTTAAGCACGTTGAATGACTGCTTTGCTAATTGAAAGTGCAATAAAATGAGAAAGAGGCAGAAAGAGGAGTGAGGAAGCAAGCGGAAACTGAGAAAACTCAGTCACTGACTCTCTGAAAAGTTGTGGTAATTTACATGTGGTAACTCTGAAATTCCTAACTGTTTGGTAGAAATTGGCTAATGGATTCAGAGCTTCCAGTGGGGAGGGAGAGGATGCCAGGCAAACAAAAAGGCAGTGTGGATATATAGGTCTCGTTTCCTTGGTGAAGGCAGCAGGGAACAAAACAGCATTAAAATTTAAAAAAAAAAAAAAAAAAAAGAAGTCATGGAGATTTTTCCTCAGAAAACTCCGTCCCTTTACAGCTACTTGGACAGTACAGTCCATTGCTGGTCACAAGGCTCATGTGCTAGCTATATCCCACATAAATTTATTTTAGGATTAAGTGCAGCTCAATAGGGCTGGATTTTCATTGTTTATGCTCTCTGCTCAGGTGAGTATGTTGAACACCCAGGACATTCCTTTCCTGTCACTAGAAGTAAGAACAAACTGCAGATACAGAAATCAGTTTTCATAGAGCTTGATGATGTTGGGATGCCGGGTGCTTCATTGATCTATTTCTTATTGTCACAGAAAGGACAGGATTGTCTGAGCTATGTGTCTTACCAGAGTGTGTTAGATCCACTTAGCAATTGTCACTAGGTGATCCTACAGGAGATCATTTTCCCAAAGATAGAATCAGCTCAAAAATGACAACTTAGAAAATTAATTATTTTAGCTTCTTTATATTCATACATATAAAACATTGAAGCAGATGAAGAATGCATTTTATTATGAGAGTTCTGATAAAGAAGTATTGTACTGTTTTTAATTATTACTGCTTAGGCATTGTCCAAATGGAATGTATTTTTGTTTTAATGAATAAAATGTAGTGTCAGCAGAAGTGAAAGACAAAAATTTAAGCTCCTTAATCAAATTAAAAGCAAAGCCATTTCTGAGCCAAAATGCTCCCATTTGAAACATTTTATTTGTCTGATTTATTGAATGACTTCTCTTATCCGGAATCTTTAACAATATTAAAAATTCACTGACGTATTCATAAATCAGTTGAATTTTGTAGAAAATCCATCGCTTTCGTTTGTTTGGAACACATTGGGGCTGTGTTTCTCTAGGCAGCTTCCCGGGGAACCAAGACTGAAATTCTTCAAAATTCATCCCATTTTTACTAGAGAAAGTTTTGACCAGGGCTTGTGATCTGCTGGCTATTATAGCAAAGACCTACTTAAAGAAGATGCTCCAGGTGGGCATTCTTTTTTGTTTGGTTGATTTTTTTTTTTCTTCCCCTTCATGGAAATACAGTGACTCAAACACAGCAAAGATGATAAAAGAGAGGTGGTTATAGAGGTTGTGGACATACTGAGGTACCTAGCATGCCAAATTAGGTGATTAGTGAATATCTGTAGCTGTATACTTAAATGTTTTCATTTATAGTCAAAAAAAAATTCTCTGTGGAGCTGGTCAAAGTGTATACTAACACAGGCATAATATCTGGCTATAAAGCAAAAGTGTAATATTTATTTTCTACTGCTGCCTTTTTTTCTCTCTGCAAATACTAATGGGTTGTTTCTTTGGTTCACTCAATGCACAATATGGGGACATTAAGAACTCACCTGGACAAGGGTCTGAATAACCCTGTCTAAGCTGATCCTGATTTCAGTGGGCAGTTTGAACTTCAAAAGTCCTTTCTGATGTATATAGTCATACAGTTCTTTAAATTTACATTTCCCTCCCCCCTTTTCTTTTAAATAAATACCAACCAGGTGCATATGTAAGAATAGAAAAGTTATAGAAATAGCTTCTGTGTCCCATTACAGGGCTAATGAAGGATGATAGTACTAGGCACATACTCTTGAAGCATGACAGCTGACTTTAGGGCAGGCACACATTAGCAGGTGTGAGTACTGAAGAGGGAGCAGGGTGCAAGATGCACCACTGAGCAGTAATGCCTTTGCAGAAGCTTCCTCTCACATGGGGAGACAGTGTCTCTACCAGCACTCGGCTGAGTAATGGGGAGGTGTTGATATTAGCACCTTTTTGCTGGTCATGCCAAAGCTTTTCTTCCACTGAGTCTCCATTTAACTTGCCAAGTGCAAACAGAAAGCACTAGCCAGAAACAAACATTTTAAGTTCTTTCATTCTTATGAAAGCTGGCAAGGTTTTTTGGGGGGAGGAATAAAAAAATTATCTTTTATATATTGAGGCATACGGAATCATAGAATCATTAAGGTTGGATAAGACCTATGAGTTCATCAAGTCTAACTATCACCCAACACTACCATGACCCAGGTGCCACACCTACATGTTTTTTGAACACCTCCAGGGAGCTCTATGTCACTTCCTGGATAGAGTTACTGTCGGGCTAGAAATAGTTTGAGTCAGTGAGACCTTTCAGAGTTAAACAGCCCTCTTAGAAAATTCTGCAAGAGCTTTGTGCCACAGCCAGCGTGACCTGACAGGAGCTCTGGGTGGTCTTTTCTTGGAGCACCCTGAGGTATCCGAAGCCTTGCTGGCCTCCAGCAGTGACAGGAACTCTAGGTGCGCTCTAAGGCCTAGCATTGGAAGGTGGTGGATACAGAGGGCTTTCTCATCTCCACCGACTGCTGCCCCATCAAGGACCCCTGTCCTGCTGCCTCCCTGCAGGAGAGTCCTGCGCCTGGCTCGACACCTCTGTGGCTCCCCTGCAGGCAAGGCCATGGAGAACCTCCCCAGGAGGCACTTTGGCCTTTCATTGGGGGTCCCTGCCATCCCTATCCCCAGATCCCAGCAAGGAGCTGGAGGAGACAATAGGTGTCTCTGGTCTGGGCCAGGGCAGGGACTGCTCAACCTGGGGCCCCGGAACACCCTAAAGAAGAGGCACATGAGCCCTCAGGCCCCTCAAGAGGCCACCTGACTCGTGGCACTCCACTTAGAAATTACTCAAATAAAGGATACTTCCATCATCTGAGAAACTGCCAAACAGCAGATACACTTCAAGTTTGTTCTTTCAGTGGGTGCTTGAAGGAAAGCTTACAACATGGTGTGCTTGCAGTAAGTGACGTATTTGGTGGAATAGTTTTTTGTTTTTTTTTTTTTTAAGGAAGGAGCAGCTCTGAGAAACATAGCAGTTATACTTGCCCTTCTCACTCTCAGACGCCAAGAGCAGCTGGCACACACCAGGACCAGCAAAATAAATTGTATTTCTGTAACTTTTTCTTCTGCACAGTAAGTTTTCACAGCAAGAACATGTTTATGTCTTGCCTTACTTTGGGCTTTTCCAAGGTACATATAAAATGCTTCCATTGACACAAGCAGAGATCTTGCATTTTTTTGTTATGTTCACTGACCCGGATATACTTTATCAAAGCATAAATGACTATGCAAGACAGAGGAAAGGATAACTCTCTATGTAGTTACTCACTGAAAGAACTGTTTTCCCTACCTATTTCTCTTGATAAAATGAATGAATCATAAAATTATAAGAAATAGTCACTGAGCTAAGCCCTTTTCTACCCTTCCTAATTTACCTCTCTGAAGAATTTCTGATCCAGTCCAGTACATATTTAGATTTTTTGCCTTTTATGATAGTTTTTTCATATCATACAACTTGCAATATCATCTTCATCATTAGACTGTTACTTCTTTCCATCTGAAATTACAGGCTAGCTTAAATCTAATTTCTTATTATTTTTAATGTACCATATACATAAATGTAAATACACATCAAATGCTCCCTCCAAAGGTAATATAACAGAAAACACATTTTCGGTTACTTTTCATGAAATATGAGTACAGTGTTTGGCCACTGATATTTCTCTTTTTGCTTTCACACAGTCATTGCAGGTAGCATTCTATGACATCACTGTCTGTAGTAACAATACTTCCTTGTTTTGTTTTGTTTTAGTATTTTGAGCCAAACTCCCATGCGTCTATTTTTCACCAGAGCCACCTGATTTAACTTAGTGAGTACAGACAAAAAACAACTAATGAATTTCCTGTACTATTGGTTATAAAGAGCATCCAATAATAATCCTTAATGTCCAGTCACAAATTTGCTTCCTCTTCCATGACATAAACGATTTCTTTGGAAGTGCCTTTACCTTATCTCAGCATTGAAGCCATTTATCATTGAGAACTATGGCTTCTTCAATCAGCCATTGGCTCTGTTACAAGCATTAGGTATATATCTTCCATCTTAAAGTGCTTGTCTTCACATTCGTTAATTAAGCAGAAAAAAAAGACAATTTCTGCAATGAAACAAAGGCTATATGAGAAACTTCAAATTCACATTAAAAAAAAAAAAAATATATCCTTCAGAGGAGAATATTCCTGACCCTGAATACCTTTGAGAGTTGCTTTCATACTGTTTTGTACTGTATCTGAATAGATATGAGGAAGCAACTTTACAAATATACTGTTTTTATTTATGCTAAGGTAGCTGTGGCCAAGATTAGGGACCCTTTGCACTGATTTCTCAAAAAAATGTTTATGAGACACTGCTTGGCAGCAATTACTTCCTGAATAGGCAGTGCAGGGAAAAGTGTGGGAAGAAGACCACATTGTGATTATTACCCATGTTTTACAGACAAGGGACTGGAAGCCAAGGGGGGCTCTGCTAACCCTTTGCAGTGTAATCATCACACAGGGAACAGATTAAGGTGTCAGGCAAGCTGTCTGGTTCCCTGCATCTGTCACCAGTGTCAGTCTTTCTGAGGGACAACTCCAGAAACCTGCAAATTCACTGCTGAAGTAAGGATGCTGGTGCTTCAGAAAATGCACATGGTAGGAAGGGCTATAAGATCTTTGAATGCAGGCTAGTGAACTCTTCCCTGAAAGATTTCACTAAAGAGCTTGTCCCGTTCCTTGCTTGGCTGTACATAAAGTAGCTGTCATGGTTCCACATGTGCATGGTTGTGTCTGGTTATGCCAGACTTTACTAGTATGGCTGAACTGGAACTACAGTGTCCTCTCTGGATTCTCCTAGCTCAGGTAGGAACTTAGCCAAAAATAGGGCTTGATTGGGAGAAAAAAAAAATTAAAAAAATTAAAAAAAAAAAAAATTAAAAAAAAAAAAAATACAAGAGGGAGGCCTAGTGAGTGAGGAAATATTGTCACCCTTTAACTGGCATTTTGAGCCCAGTCACATTAGCCTGACCACTTCCAGCTCTTCTCTGAAGAATTACACCTCACAGGAAGGCAGCATAAGTAGGTGAAAGTCCTGCAGTGCAGGTTGTGCATAGGGTACAGTTTATGCCTTTAGTTTTTCTTCAGTCAGTTAATTTCTAGTTAGCCTACATATTTTATGATCTTTGAAGGGATAGCTATCTGGCGATGGGGAAGAACAGCATAACCATTGTTCTTGCAAAGATAAGACTCAATGTATTTCTGGAATAAAATATAAAGAAGTATTGTGTCCTCTTTCACTGTGCACTGTTCCTATTTCTGCTGAGCACAAATTTGCTTATGCATTGAATTTTCTTCCATTATCCACTGCTTCTCTTTCCTGCTTTTTAAAGTTTTTTTCCAGAACAGTTTTCCCAAGATCTTCCAACTTATTACGATTTTTCACATTCACAGAGGTTCGGTACCTGATTCTTACCTACCAGGATCAGCCATTTTTGCAAGGATAAATATGTCATCAAATTTCCTTCTAAAATGGCGTTGGGTGTATATTGTTTGTCATCATGTATGTGTGTGTATGCATGTTTATCCAATGGAGATATTAAGAAATGTATTCAGTTGCCAACTCTGTCAACACAGAACACTTTCATACTTGATCATCTATTGTTATTATACTGTATTATTATTTCTGAGACACACGCAGATACAACCTGTATTATTCAAATTTCTGCTTAATGTATTTTAACAGCACTGTGCTTTTGATTCATGTAAAATAGGGTTTTTGCTAAAATTAGACTAGTTAATAACAATAATGAATGTGAGCTTTAATCTGCGTCCAGCCTTGTCCTTTTACTCCCATAGTGTGCTAAACTGGGATCTTTTCATGCATTGTAATTTGGGAAGTTGTTCCTGAGCAATTGCACACACAGTTAAGCTAATCTTTCTTCCTCAGGATGGGAGATTCCTTCCTGACGCAAAACCAGGCTATGACTTCCTTTTCCAGGATACTTGACTTTGACTGATAGCAGCTAACCTATTTCTTAAAATGTCCCCTGAAGCTGATGCTGCCAAATCCAGGGCTGTTGTGACCTGCCCTCCTCAAGCAGAGCATCCTGTGCGTAAAACTATTGTGTCCCTGGGTGTGTGTGCACCATGGTCTCTGTGGGTGCATACAAGGTTGCACACACAGAGTAAACCTCTTTCATGAAGGTTTCTGCAGACTTCCAGTTGAAAAGAGCAAGCAGAATAGAAACACTGAACTAAAGTCAAGGCAAGAGAGTGGAAATATAAGTGTTTGGGCAGAATATAGATTAAAAAAAAACCAAACCAAAACAAAACACTTTTTACTCACACAAGAAAAACACATTGACATAATTCACTTGAACAGGAAATTATGTTCTTCTAGTCTACCTATGATGTTTCTGAGTCAGTTCCTCTCTGCTGTGAGCTGTTACACAATCATTTACACCTGTGCAGGTACAAGCCTAGCAAACAACTTTCTTCCTTTTACCCCTACATTAATGCTTTGCCTTTAGTTCCTGCACATCCCATGGCAGCAACCATGGAGAATCAGCCTTTCCCGAGGTGCGTACCAGGTCATTTTCGTATCGTGCCTTCCATTTTCACTTTGATACAGGGTAGCAAGTTTGCATTAATGCCATCTCAGTTGCTTTAAGAAGGGATCAATTTAAGACAATTTCTCACCCTAGGCTGTCTTACTGCCAGGCTCCCAACCAGCTGGTTCCTCCCTCCGTTCAGTTACCTCATACTGCTGTTATTTTTCTCTATCCTGCCAGTCCCCTCTTTCTGCAATATCTGCCTGCCATTCCTTGTTCAGCATCAGCCACTTTCTAATTTCTCTAGAAATTAGAAATTTCCCTAATCTTCAGATAGTGCTCTGCTATCTTACAGCCCCTTAATTTCTTACTCCCCATCCCTTCTCCAGCTGATTCCAGTCTCTGCTTCAAGAAAACCTCTGTCCTGATCCAGGCTGCTCCAACCTGCTGTCAGCTGGTGTGGCATTTTTTTTCCTTGATGTAAGCATTTCATGCCTAGGCATCTGCAGGGGCAGCACAGGGGGCATGTTCCTCCACCTCCAAAACATAGACCCTGCTAGCACACTGGCTCCTTGGGGACAGACCCAGGAAGGCTGCAGAAAATTCAGCTGCCTCAGGCAGTAGTCATGGGTTGTGGCACATACAGCACAGAGGAGCTCCTCTGAGAAATGGCTATCTTGCCCTAACAAGCCTCTGTAGAACATGCATGAGCTGTCATCTTCCAAGGGCTTGTCACTTAGACTTGTCATGTGATCTAAATGACCAGCTACTCTGATATACTTGTGAATCACAAATGCTTACCAAGCAGCAAGCTGGGGCCAGCCCAGGAGTTACTCACAGGATTAATATCTCCAGGTATAGAATAAATCACAGCAAACAGCAAGCTGTCTTCTGACTTGCCACAAGCATGAAGGGAGAAAGGAGCTGAAATTAAAAAACTACCTTTTGGGAAATTGTTTACTTAGTTCTAACACAGGCAGAGAGCCATGTCTGTGGGTGATGTAAGTCACTCTAATCCTGTTGAGGTCAACTCATAGATTTTAAGACCAAATGAGACTTCTACATCATGTAATTTGACCTCTACCAAAACATAGGACAGGAAATTTTACTCATTTGTATTTTTATTGAATTTAATAGTAAATATATGTCAGAGGTGACATTAACGGGGTGTTAGGTTTCATGTGTTTTTTCACTGGTTCAAAAACATTTTGTAACACTCACGATGGAGCAAATGCATTTATTTATTATATCTACATATGCTTGTGTGTGTATACATTCACTGTAGGCATGTGGTGAATTCCTTAATGTTATGCTTATTTAATTAAGGACCTAGACTTTTCAACCTATTTTCAGCTGGCGTTTACCAGTATGGCTCAGTGATGCCTGCATCTCCCACCCATTTTTTGACAGGGCTCTAATGTTTCCCAGCATCTCTGGCTAAAGTCTCAAACACCAGTTGCATACAGAGTTTTGCTCAGTCTGGTCTTGTTGGCAGCACCAGGGAAAAGCACTGTAGGTGGCTGGTGTGAACAGAAGGTTAAAAATAAAGCAATGCATATGTGAGTACAACTGAAGAATCTAGCAGCATATCACAGAGCAATGCAGAAGAGAGGACCCATATCCCCAAGACAGCGTGTCATAAAAAGTGTAGGTGATACTAAGTGTTGCGGAGATGTCAAATGTTTTTTCCTCTCTGGGTCAGAATCATGGTAGTGTGGATACAGGCACAGAGCTGATGTGTTGCTTCTCTCAGCCCTGAGAAACAGCATCGGAGGCAAAGAATATATCTAAGGTAAAAGGGGTATAGAGCTGCCCACCTTGCAGAGAGGAGATTTGACAACCAAAAGGAAAGAAAGGGCAGTAGATAACTTCTACTGAAAATAAGGAAGTACAGTTAAACCAAAAACAGAAAACTAGCATTTTCATATACAAGAATGACATGTAGTGAGTTCTCTTGTGTTCTCTATGCTATGTGTGTGCACCTGTGCAGTTGTTAATGAATATATAGGGCAGAATAAAATATAATTAAAGTATTTTGTATTAAATCTCATCATTAAAAATTGTTGCAGCTGATAACCTCTTTCTGAGCTTAGATTGATGGTGACATCTAACTGAGCTGTAACTGAACTGCATCTGGCTATCCGTGTATCATTATGGGAGTTCTCAGAGGAGACCAATAGAGATCAGCCCGCCATGCCTGTCCTTAGTGCCTTCTGTAACTTGTGATGATAAAATCAATCATATGCAATTAGGTATTAATTTCATTCTCGGAAAGATACTGTAAAGCAAAAGATGTCCCTTGTGCTCCTGCTTAATATGAACATGTGAGCAAAAATAGACAGATCATTTTCACTAGGCTAGTGTTTTCCTAGCATGAAAATCCTGTTAAATATCTTAGCAGTTTTTAAAAGGTAATTGCTTTTTAAAAGTCCATGGTAAGTAGACTGTGTTTCCTCATTCATGCACCCTAACAATGGCCCAGTACAAGTGAAAAAATGTTATGTATCAATTTGACTAAACATTCTTCCACTGTTGCTTGTTCCATGTTAAAATATGTCTCCTAATCGCCACTAGTCTGTTGTAATGGATGATTATTAACGTTATAATTAAGACTCCATATTACTGACACTGGTTTTGTTCCATGACACTAGCCTCTCCTCAGTGACCATGTAATCTTGTTTTTGTGTTCACTCATGCTCTGTTGCACCTAGCTTCTTCCCACTATGTATGCACGGAGGAGACAAAGGAAGAGGAAGGGATTTTTCTTCTTTTATTTCACCCTCTATTGCACACGGCGTGGTTCAAATTTGTCCCGATTTTGCAACTTCAGCCCAAATGCCTGACACCTGCCCCACTTCCTTTAGTGATCATATTAACTGATACTTTGTGGATTGTAGATTGCAGTCCCTTGAAAGAACAGCCATGTCTTCGTTGTAGTACAAAGTGCCTAGTACATGTATGTGAAAAGTTACTAACCATAATAATAAAACTCCACTGAGAAAAATTTGCAGAGCTAAAAGCTTTTAAACTTCTCAGAGTATTTTTTTCACTTGTGCAAATATATTTTTGTATAATTTAAAAAAGTTTATTGTCTTGATTTCTAACCTCACCTCCAAGCCTGTATACAGTATAGAAGTAAGAGGTTTGCAGAAGGTCTGTGAGAACAACCATCCCTCCTTAATGCATAAATCAGGCTTTTTAATCCACAGCATTCAAGTGGTTTCACAAGGGGGGTCACTCGTTTAGTTCTTGGCTTTTTCGAACAAACCATGCCCAACAGAGTAATATGGAATCAGATTTTGATAAAAGGATTTTAGTGATAATATAAGCCACAAGAATAAACCTGGTATACTTCCAACTATAATCCACAGCTAAATAAAAAAAAAAAACACAGACATTCTAATGATGCACTCTAGGTGTAGCCTATTTGTATGGCTCAGAGAAGCTATGAAGGAAAAACAAATTCAGTAGAGACAAACATTTACATCTGGAAAATATTGTATGTTATGACACATGCTCCCTTCCTTCATAATATCACGTCACCGAAACCCCCCAGCAATGCTTTGAACATGCAAGGATAATTGCAAATTTGAGTAGCTTTTCTCAAGATTTTGCTTAAAACTTGATAGTTCCTATCAGAATCACACAGAGTAGATATTTATAGCATTTTAGCTCCTGCTGCACACTTCCTTTAATCCTTGAAAGCTTCACATTATCTTGTTTAGCAGCCACAGAATAAATAGATCATAACATTTAATTTTTCCATAAGAGCTGTTTGTATTTCATTACTTTTTGCTATTATTTACGTGTGCTATTAATGGAGTTGCTGCACTTCAATTAACAATTGCCAGTTAGCAGTAGCATGATCTTTTCTGTAAACCATTTCTTTTTAGTCATTTTGTTTGTTTATCCGTTTATCTGTCAAAAAATTAGAGGTTTCACTGCAGTTTTAGAATTCAGAGATCTCACATTGCCCAACCCAGTGACATAGATGCAAGTTCCTCAAAAAAAAATTAACAAACTGGGCTTTCATTGGCTTATGAGATATGGGTTAGCTGAGAGCTAAAAGTAGAGAGACTGCTTTGAAAGTAGATTTTCCTTCTCAGTAATGCCCTCAACAACTTTTAGAATTTCTATGCTAGACCACCCTCTGACCATCATTTCAGGCTGAAAGAAAAACCTACAGAATGGCATGTACATTGCTTAACTTCATAAATTTTTCTGTTCTTCATTTCCAAGTGGTAAATGGGAATATCATAGAATAACAGATGGTAGGGATTGGAAGGGACCTCTGGAGACCACCTAGTCCAACCTCCTTGCTAAAGCAGGTCCACTGAGGTTGAACAGGAATGTGTCAGGCAAATTTCAAAACACAGAAGGAGCCTCCACAACCTCTCACAGAATCCCAGAATCACAGAATTACAGAATGTTAGGGGATGGAAGGGACCTCTAGAGATCCTTGAGTCCAACCCCCCTGCCAGAGCAGGACCATCTCGTCTAGGGCAGGTCACACAGGGACACATCCAGACAGGTCTTAAAAGTCTCCGAGGTAGGAGACTCCACAACCTCCCTGGGGAGCCTGTTCCAGTGCTCTGGAACCCTGAAAGTAAAGAAGTTCTTCCTCCTGTGCTCCACCTTGTGACCATTGCCACGTGTTCTATCGCAGGGCATAACTGAGAAGAGATTGCTCCTTCCTTCCTGACACCCAGCCCACATATATTTATACACATTAATTAGATCCCCCCTAAGTCTTCTCTTCTCCAGACTAAAAAGCCCCAGGTCTCTCAGCCTCTCCTCATAAGGCAGGCGTTCCAGTCCCCCAGTCATCCTCACAGCCCTTCGTTGGACTCTCTCGAGTAGATCTCTGTCCCTCTTGAAATGGAGAGCCCAGAACTGGACACAATATTCCAGGTGAGGTCTCCTGTTCCAATGCTCCATCAATCCTCACTCTAAAAAAGTTTTTCCTTTTGTTTAGGTGGAACTTCCTGTGTTCCAGTTTGTGCTCATTGCCACTTGTTTTATATAATAGTTCGCTGATAAGTCTGGTCTTATCTCCCGTATTAGTAATGCACTGCCACCTAACAAAGTCATCATGAGAGTGAACGAAAGACGGATAGCAAGACAGTATCTCAAAATACAGCTTCTTTGTTTTGAATCTGGGACAGATTACTGTCCCCTGAATAATGCCCTTTCTCCCCATCCTTTCTTCAGAATATGCAGCTGTACCAAGGTCTTAAATAGGGATCTAGCCTTATAGTGCAGTGTTTACATGAATCTCAGAATATACATAGCAGTAACAAATTCTGGCTTAATAGTTTAATTTTTGGATGGAGTAATCACCCAGTTAGAATGGTGTATCTAAGTGACATTGAAACTGTGACTTGCAACAGAATACAAAACAGGAAGTCCTCAGTTCTTCCTGTTTGTTTGGTCAAGTCACAAAGAGAAAAAGTAGATAGTGTCTTGTTTTGGAGATGATACAGTGGCATGATGAGTCTCTGCTCATCCCAGGAGCTGCAGACACAGTCAGTTATGATCAAGAAGTGTGAGACAGTACAGAGGGGCTAAGCTGTAAAGGCTGGTGAAGATCTGTATAAGATGGAAGAAAGAATGGTCCAACAGGATGGGAAAAATTTTGAGCTGGTTTGGTTGGATACTTCATGTAGATGAGGTGTGGTGGAGGTCTTCAAGAGGAATTCTGCCCTCCCTCTCCCATCTGGAAGACCTGATAAAACCATATGCTCCCACACCTCCAAATTTTCTCATTATTATTATGACACTGAGCTAAAGCTCTCCAAGCTGCAGGGTGTGTTTTCTTCTGTCATATTTCCATGTGTTTCATATTCTTTTTTATCTCCTGTTCCTTATGCTAGTGCAGCCAGTCCAAGCATTCCTAAGGATGTTTTGCTGCAGTTCAGCAGTAGATCAGTGGACATCAGATCATAGGGTGGATAGACACTCTTTGCTCTTTGTTTTACCACAGTCTCACTTTGCACCATTTGGTAATTTTCCCTTTTAAATGGCATGAGGTGCTCCACATTCCTCTTTAAACATTTGTCTACTTGGCAACAATATTTTTACAGGATCTTACAAGGTGGAAAGCAAAGATAAATGCTTGAGAGCTTGTTTTGAGGAGTAAGACTTGGCAGCTGCCTGTGAAATGAACTAAGTTCCCTTCCCCCTCTCCAGCTGATGTACAGCATCCCGGATGGTGGTCTGACAGCATAAACAAGGACAGAAATTTCTCATTCACTGTCTCATAGTTAGAGAGTAATTTCTCCTCTGCCTGCACCACGGTGTGCTATGGAAATGCAGAGCTGCTACAAGGGATGATGGACAGTCCTGCTGTGCGTAACTAACAGGTGCCACACAGATAGATTTCACTGGCCAAGCTGGCTGTGTCTCTGCAGAGGGTCTCCTTGCAAGCTGTCATGCAGCGTCAGCTCTTTCCGTCAGGGCTTTACAAATTCACAGGCACACATGGTAGGTTGTGGGGAGGAAAAGGAAGGTGACATCAAACAATATTTCATATAAATCACTCCTCTCTCAAGTAGGCTCACACAACTCAGTTTCTGGTGTCGTCGACAGTGGTGAAAAGCTGGAGTTCCACTATCTACATCTCTAGAGTTATAACTGGATTTACACAGGTGTGACCAAAAGCCATCTTTGTGCTCTACAGAAATCTGCATATTTATCTTTCTTGACAAAGTGCTGAAAACCATGGGCACAAAGCTGCCAGTATGTCTTAGCTGCAGACACAAAAGAACGGAAATAACGGTGAAAAGTTCAGAAATTATTCTTTCCCCCATATTTGAGAGTCAAATGGCTTCCTACTTCTTGAACTGCAAAGCCATGAAAAAAATGAATAAGACTCAGCATCTCCTTAGGTTTATAGCACAGAGATGAGGAAGGAAAAAAAAGAAACAGTTTTATTTCTTTTCTGTTTTACAGTCTGTCTGAATCCTCTCTTTGAAAATTGCTCCACTTTTTCTGACCTTTCCCACCATGAATTTAAAAAATGTCGCCTCTCTGCACAGACTCGGATTTATAGCAGAACATCTAATGTCTGGCTTGTGCACACACAATTAAAAAAATAAGAAACGTTGTTAGTAATCCGTGTAATACCATGTGGGTGAATTTGGGTGAGCATGAAAGCTCCAGTGAACTGTTCACCTCTGCAGTAAATGTAGCAAACAACCCCTTCTAAGTTCGCAAACCGAATGCTGTTTTCCCATGAAGAAAAACTCTTTATCATGCAGCCTGAATGTGCCCATTAGGATGGCAAAGGAGTATGGGTCTAAAGAGAAAAGTTTTGGCTGGCAGCTGTGTGAGAGAGATTCTGCAGTACCGTGGCAGAGCGGGGTTCTCTCGGCCCCAAGCTCTGGATCCTCAGTGCTCACAAGGACTGTATCCCTTTAGCCAGAGTAGATCTTAGCTGCCTGGCTCTGAATTCAAGTAACTCTGAATTTTAAAGCCTGTTCATTTTTTTCAATTTACATCAGTGAGCCTAAGATCAGAACCTGGCCTGTTGTGGACAGTCTGTGTGAAAGACTCATTACTTTTCCCTCTCAGCTTCAAGGCAGCATATGGACTATTGATAACAATCTTGGAGCCAGAAGCTGTGAAACGCATCATGAAAACTGAGCTGAGTGCCTGAGTGAAACACAGCAGCACAGTCATTAAGGACTGGTTTTCAAACTAGGGCCTCAACTATCCCACCTGTTTGCCTGCATAAACACACACCATCAGATGGATCGAGGCTAGAAGCCAGCTTTAATATGCCTTAAAGCATGAAGAGTTATCCCTAATTACAATTTTAACCTCTCTAATGTAACTGTGGATGGTCTAATTATCTACATAAATGTTTAATTACTTTTTGAATCCTACTAAGCCTCTGGCCTCAGTGAGACTGGTGGCAATGATTCACAAAGGTTACAAGTTGCAATTAGATAGCAGTAAGGCACACTCTGAATGAGAGTTCCACCCAGAACCAAGTAACGTTGTTAGTAAGTCAGGAGGGATTTTGGGGGTTTACTGTCAGAGATGATAAAAGTTTCGCTTCATAATCCTTCTGGATGTTTCAACCATGGAGCTTTATATAGTGAGCAGTATCAAGTTGCTCTGGTTTTGGAAGGTTTCCCATTGTCAGGGTTTATTCAGTGAGAAAGGGCATGACTTTGGTTTACCCTTCTAGAGCAGTAGGGGTGATAGGGCAGAAATGTCCCTGGATTCCTTCGTCAGAGCTTCCTTGACTGCATTCTGTTGGGAAAGGTGTGATGATGTCCAGACATAAAGAATATAAGAGCGGGATGTTTGCAAAATTAAAAAGGAACTTAATCTAAAGCACCAGGGATGAATACAATCTTTGCTTGACTAATGTCATATTGCACACAGCTGTCACTACAAAAGGGACGTAGAAGCTACCCTGATGGACAGCATGATTCCTACAGGGGCAGCACCAAAGGACTGCTAAAACCTGGCTTTCCTCCCCTTAGGAAGCCTCTGTTGCCTGACCCACCAGAGGGAGTCTAAGTTTGCCTGGAGCAGGTGGTGCAGGCCTGGATCAGAGTGCTTTGTGCAATTCAACCTGGTGGAGCAAGGCACAGGGGGCTCAACTGCTGTGCCTTGCACCAATCTACCCAGTTCAGCAGACATGCTGTTAGAAACACTGTCATCATCCAGTTGATGGCTGTCCACCCAAGCCTGGATTCAGAGAACTGGATATTATGAACTCATCTGGGGCCTGGGCTGGTTACAGCTGTCTGCTTTTTAGTTTTGAGATGCTAAAACTCGTGAGGTGGGTACAAGCTCACCAAGCAGGTAGCAACACAGCTACCCTCCTAGGACTGATTCTCGTTACACTTCTCTCTAGCAGCAGTGTGATGATTAAAACCACATTCATAGTATGGCACTGCATGTCACAGAAAACTTCAAATGGAAAGAAAGCAAATCATGCTTGAATGCCTGTGTCTGAGCTGCCTTGCGTCTTCCTTGCTGTGCTCTCCGTTAAGCCAGAATTTCAAGAAACCCAGTTACATAAAATGCATCTACTGCTTCCCCCCACTTTGTGACCAAATTTAATAGCAATAGTAGGCAAAGAAAAGCATGTAAGAGATAAGTATTAGCACTGTAAATAGATATTTCTGTGGAATACCTTTATGTTCTCCTAACTGTTCTTTTCGAGCCCTTGGACAGCCATTGCTCTGAATGCTGTTGTAGAAGAGCTTGGCTCTTGGCGCAGCTTGCTTTAGCTGCTGCTTGCCATTGTTTCTAAACCTCCTGCTGTTTTTCTAAGCCTCAGTGCAGGCCAGCACTACATTTGTTTTACTTCAAATTCTTGCACAACGAGCACAAAAAAGAAGCCCAGTTCCTGGACTCAAGGGAATGAAGAGCTGGATATAAAAGGTCACTGGCTGAGAGCTGCTACTCTGCAGATTAATGTTGAGGTTTGCTTTGCCTGTGCATTGTCATTTCTACAGAAATAGACCGCTCACTTCTGGGACTCGCTGCCTAAACCAGTGAGTAGTTCCCTTTGCAAAGCAGAGAGATGCTCCCCCCACGTCTGCGTGGCCATGTTGTGTGCATGTCGTAGAGAGCTGCAGTATATGCTCCATTGCTGGAGGTTGTACTGCAGTTAGCCACTGTCCTTAGTTGGGGACAATCCAGCTGGAGGTATTGTATCCCAGCAAGAACTATGCCAAAGGAACAGGTAGAAACAGGTAATTTAAATTTGCTGAGGGTCCCTGCAGAAGCTGGGAAGAGGAGAGTAAGATGTGACTCTGTGTATGCACTCTGCTTGATCTCCTGAAATCTTGCCCCTGAACTGAGCTTTTGACCTCCTGTCCTTTAGTGAGCGCCCTGCCTGCAGCTCTGGACCATATACAAAGTGTGTCCTTAGAATGTGTCCTTCCCCTCCACTCTGACATGTAACAGTTGGTTTCTGTCCGATTTCACACAGGTCACTGCCTTCCACACGTGATAAACAATGGAGAACATGGGGCACCTGACCAGTGTGCTGGTGCTCTTCAGAGTGTGGACAACGCTGAAGATCAAGATGAAAGCAGCAGGAGACTGCAGTCTCCAGCTTACCTCATTAATTCATCATTCATCATTTTAGTTTAGCAAACTGGCACAGCAGGCAACGTGACTTTGTTCCCATGACATTTCATCATGAGAATGAGTGCAGTCTTGGACAAAAAGAGTGAAAAACAGTTTAGGATTCAGTGATAAACTAACTTATTCAGAATATTCTCTTGTTCAAGACTCAGAAACCTTCTCCCTGCAAATCTGTTTGAAGATCTTCTTAAAGAGCAAAGACTGTGATGAAAATTAGACCTCTGACAGTTGTGGTGGGTTGAAGAAAAGACTTGTTGTATTAGTCTTGTGTGCAGTTTTACTAGCCTTTTGCTGGTTTTTAATCATCTTGCCAAAGGTTGTGTCAGTTCTACCTTGTCACTTTTCCCTCTGTCTTTTGACCTGCTAAGTGAAACACAGAACACTTGTAACATATTTTAAAAAAGAAAATAATAATAATAATGGTGAAATATTAGGCATTGCTGAAGATTTAATGGGGAAAACTTTCACAAAATGTCATTCAACACATTCAAAACCATATTAATCACTTTCTGCACAGTCAATCAACTACAAACCTCAGTATTCTTTATGAAAAGTCAGACTGTTTCTTTCTCCTTCTTCCAAAAATGGAGAAAGCAATATAGATTTTGGTTGAGAAAGTTAATAGCTTTAGAGGCTTTTGTTTTTTTCCAATGGGACAAATGAAAAATTTATGCATATATAACAAGAGTAACCAGGAAGGCTGCACCACGTGAAAGTTATTTCAAGTTCACCTTTCTGTTATTTCTAATTGATTAGGTATGTTTTAGAAATTCAAAACTTTTAAATTATGTTTGTCGTCTGGGCAACCAGATGTCTCACAACTATTAGACTAAGTCTTACAAATTTAGTGATGAGATTTTTCAAAGCTGCAGGAAGAACATAAAAGCCTAATGCTGATTTTGGTTACTTCAAGCCCTGCTCGTATTAAAAGACCTGTCCTAAGACTTTAAAGCCAGACATCCATGCTATGGTAAATTCCATTATCATGGTGACTGCAGTGCTAATCATTAATTTGTTTTTTTTTGCTTTTAGTGATTAAGGTTTTTATTTAGAAGGTTAAAATCTTAGAAGGTTGAGTCTGTAACTGAGGTTCTCAATATGAATGTTGTGTTCTTATTACCAGTAAGTCATGCATGTATACACACACATACACACTCACACTCACAAGCGTTTGTGTAATGGCAGCTGCTAAATAAAAGGCAGGCCACAAAGACAGCTCTCGTTCCTTAAGCTTGCCCAACCTAGCAGCTGTGAACATCACAGGGAGTGGAGGAATCACCTGGAGATTACTGGCCTGCTCACAGCACCCAGCAAAATGAGACCACTGCGATGGACAATTAAAAGGCATTTGTGTAATCGATTTAATGGAATGAAAATGAGGTTTGGTGGCAAACAGCACTGCACAGTTTGTCGGTACTGAGCTGCTGCAAACATGGTTACCTGAAGCTTCCATTTATTCCCTAAGAGTAGTCCAAATTAAAGTGCTTAACTGTACCCTAGCTTTGATATTTAAGGGTAAACAATTAAGTAAGACTTGTTTAACTGAGAATTAGCTTCTGAACAAATTACAGATCAAGAACAAATGATATGTTTATGCCTGTCATATATCTGAGTGAGTAAATTGCAAGGAATCCATTACTAATGAGAGAGTCCTTTAGAGAACTTAATCCTTAGTTTAGTTTGCTCTTGGGTGTTTCCTGTCAACTTTATTTCTTTTTTGTCTAGAAGGAGCTTCCTCTTATTCCTTTTATCCCCACCCCAGCCTTATTTTAGTATCTGGGAAACCAAAACCATAATATCACTTAGACATCTGGGAGGTCATCTGACCCAAACTCAAACTAAATATTAAAAGACACATTGTCTACTTGGTATCTTCCACCATGTGTAGGGACTTGTACAGATTTTTATGTAAGTATGTAATGCCCACATTCTCTGACTTTAAGAAATCGTAGGGACAAACTTACTAAAACCTAAAAATACTTCATCAGAATGCCAATTTTTTTTTTCATGGAAACCCTTAAGAAATAGGGATGGTGAATTCATGTTAGTCTGATGTTATCATTCCATACAGCTCAAACAGCAAGAAGTATTACAGGTTCTTTTAATCCCCACACTGGTATTATCTTTGAAGAAGAATATCCTGTGGTGAAGTGGTGTACTTTGTTCTCGCCAATACAAATAACTGTTTTAGGTTAATATGATTAAGGCTAATGAGACTCTGAACCTCATCCAAAAAAAATTGTCATTAAAGCATATTTACCACTGATGAATTAATTAGTAAAATACAAATCACCTTTTTAAGCAGGATACGTGCCAGGGTTAGTCCAAGAATGCCAACATCCAAGCATTTCTCTGTGCTGGCTTCAGCTTATAATGCTGAGAAGAGGGTAGAAGGACAAGCATGCTGCTAATGTATAGTCTGGCACTGATCCTCAGAACACAGAGAGCAAAATTTAGCACACAGGGAAGAAGGAAAAGGGCAGGGTGGGTATTTACCAACATCTTTAGCTCAGAGGACTGTCTCTTGCAGTTATTTCCACCTGTTCCTATCCTGTTTTCAGTTATATTTAGGAACAAAGAGGAGAGGGATGTTTGGCAAGATTTTATGAATAGCAGAATGTAGTTCTGTATGTATTTGGGGGACTATAGATCTTATGACTGATTTTCTTCTGAGATATATGTGGACAGTTGCCAAACAACTTAGCAGAAAACCTTAAGAATTGCAATTACAGCCCAGGAAAGGGGATTAGCTTCACTTCTCTGATATTTAAAAAGGTTCCAATTCCTTTCTAATTCACCTAACTTCACTGAAGTTGTGAGATCAATCAAATTCAAGGTGATGTGAAGTTTACCTAAGTCAGTCTTACCTAGTCACTCAAAATGCTTACCTAGTCTGATACTACTACATCCATATGACAAACTGTTTTACAGCATCCAGTTGTTTTTCATGAAGTCTGTAGCTCTTTTTTGAGCTAAGGTGTGCGTTCTTAATTCTACTACACATCTAGGCAAATTATTCTATAACTGACAACACTGGTTTATTACTTATTTCTATTATTTGTGTGCTGTTAATTCAGCCCAAACCACCCACAGTTTCTGTCTCCCTGCAAGAATCATAGAATAATAGAATTGTTCTGGTTGGAAGAGACCTTTAAGATAATCAAGTCCAAATGTTAACCCAGTCCTGCCAGGTCACCACTAAACCATGTCCCTGAGCACCACATCTACAAATCTTCTAAATACTTCCAGGATGGCGACTCCACCACTCCCCTGGGCAGCCTCTTGCAGTGTTTTGCAACTCTCTCAGTCAATGATTTTTTCCTGATAACCAACTTAAACCTCTGCTGGTGCAATTTGAGGCCATTTCCTCTTGTCTTATCACTTGTTACATGGGAGAACAAACCAACCCCCACATTGCTACAACTTCCTTTCAGGTAGTTGTAGAGAGTGATAAGGTCTCCACTCAGCTTCCTTTTTTCCATGCTAAACAACCCCAGTTCCCTCAGCCACGCCTCGTAAGATTTGTGCTCTAAACCTCTCATCAGCTTTATTGCTCTTCTTGGGACACACTCCAGCACCTCAAGGTTCGTGTTGTAGTGAAAGCCTCAAAACTGAACACAGTATTTGGGGTCTGGCCTCACCAGTGTGAAATACAGGGGCATAATCACTTCCCTACTCCTGCTGGCCACTTTATTTCTGATACAGGCCAGGATGCTGTTGGCCTTCTTGGCCACCTGGCACACTGCTGGCTTTTATTCAGCCAAGTGTCAACCAACACAACCAGGTTCCTCTCTGCTGAGTGGCTTTTGAGCTACTCTTCCCCAAGCCTGTTGTGTTGCATGAGGTTGTTGTGACCCAAGTACAAGACCCATCACTTGTCCTTATTTAACCTCATGCGACTGGCCTCAGTGCATCAATGCAGCCTGACCAGGCTGTAGAGCCTCCCTACCCTCAAGCAGATCAACACACCTGTCTAACCTGGTGTCACCTGCAAATTTCAGAGGGTGCCCTCAATCTCCTTACCCAGATAATTGGAAGAGATACCACACATAACTGGACCAAATATTGTGCCCTGGGGAACACCACTTGTGACTGGCCACCAAATGGATTTAACTCCACTCACCACAACTCTCTAGGCTCAGCCATCCAGCCAGTTTTTAACCCAGCAAAGAGTCCACCTGTCTATGCTGTGAGCTGACAGCTTATTTAGCAGAATGCTGTGGGAGAAGTTATCAATCCATGGGAAACAGTGTCAAAACCTTTATGAAATTCCAGGTAAACAACATGCACAGTCTTTCCTTCAGCCACTAAGTGGGTCACTTTGTCATAGAAGATCAGGTTGGTCAAGCAGGACCTGACTTTCATAAACCCATGCTGACAGAGCCTGATCATCTGGTTTTCTTGTATGTGCCACACGGTAGCACTCAGGATGATCTGTTCCATGACCTGCCCCAGAACTTAGCTCAGACTGACAGGCCTGTAGTTCCCCAGATCCTACTTCTGGCCCTTCTTGTAGCTGGGTGTCACATTTGCTATCCATTCCACTGGGACCTCCCCAGTTAGCCAGGACTGCTGATAAATGACAGAAAGTGGCTTGGTGAACAAAAAAACACTACCCTTGGGTGGATCCCATGGGTCTCCATAGACACATGTGTGTCTAAGTGGTGTGGTAGGTCACTGACCATTTCCTCTTGTAGTATGGGGGCTTCATTCTGCTCCTCATCCCTGTCTTGCAGCTCAGGGGGCTGTGCATTCAGAGGACAAATGGTCTTACTGTTAAAGAGAAAAAAGAAGGCGTACAATACCTCAGACTTTTCCTCATTCTTGGTCACTGTTTCCCTCACATCCAAAACAGGACGGAGAGACTCCTTAGTCCTCCTTTTGTTGTTAATGTATTTATAGAAACAATTGATTCTCTTTTATGGAAGTAGCTAGATTAAGTTCTAGCTGGGCTTTGGCCTTTCTAATTTTCTCCCTGCATAGCCTCACGGAATCTTTGTAGTCTTCACAAGTTGCCTGCCCTTTCTTCTTCTATAGGCCTTAGACTTTCCCTTCCTTCCCGAGTTCCAGCCAAAGCTCTCTGCTCTGCAAGGCCTGTCTTATTCCCTGCTGGCTCATCTAACAGCACAACAGGATAGCCTGCTCCTGTACCTCAAAGATTTCCCTCTTGAGGAATGTCTAAGCCTTCCTGGATTCCTTTACCATTTAGGACTGCCTCCAAAGGGACTCTGTCCACTATTCTCCTAAGAGTCCCAAGCTCAATTCAGCTGGGAGAGAGGAGACTATGCATGACATGTAAGGGTTGGAAAAATCTGAGCTGTTAATCTATCACCACTTTTGTAATAGAGTTACTTGATGATCAGTGTTAATAATTTTATGGCATGTTTTCAAAGTCCCCTCTACCTGATTTGTCTGAAGTGCAAGTTTGTCATGGGATATGTGTTTGCTAAGGATTACTATCCTGATTTTGTGTAGGCATCATGAATTTTCAGGGAGTTTGCTTAGACACTGGTTTTATAATGTTTTGGTGGTCCACAGGAGAATTTGGTTTCTTGAGAAAACTGGGAAGTGAACAAGTTTCAGCATTATCAAAACGTTCATATTCTCGTAAAAAAAATAATCTAGTGGAGCTGATTGTGGACTAACTTAAAAAAAATAAACTCCACAAGTCAACTTTAAAAACTCCCTGGTAAAAATATCTCTCTTTCCATTTAATTATTTAGCCAGGCTGTTAACACTGACACGTAAAACCTTTAATCCATCAGTACCAATTCAGGTAGTGCCATCTGCACTCTTCTGACTCCTAAATATTTGGTCCTATTTAATATATCAAGTGCATATAGTGGTATGGTAAAAGGACTGAAAAAGAGAGGCTTGATACTATGTACTGCAATGCTCTCCACACTCTTGCATGAGGCAGCAGAGACGTGATCCCGCTCTCGTGTTGTTCAGCGTAAGAAAGCAGACACACCATCCACGCACGCCACCAGCGCATACGGTCCTGTTGGTGCCTGGCACAGGACAAAAGCTCAGAACTGGGTGTGCAAATGCATGCCATGCAGCCGTGCTGGGGAACTGAGTGCTGCTCCCTGTCTACGTTACCAGTTACTCTCACCAGGTGAAACTAGTTCCTAAAATGAATCCTTGGGATTGGTGGGGACATTGATCAAGGATTCACAATCTCCTTCACTTCATGTGCAACAATGTCTTTACCTTTTCTTTGTCATTATCCTACTTAAAGACTGTAAGGGCCAATACTCCCTGAATGTTTGAATTCTACATAGTTATCATGATTATATTTTCACACAAACAATCAAACAAACAAGAGCTTCTTTAAAATATACTTGCAAGTATAAACCATAGTTTTGCGTGTCATTACATAGGCACTTAGTAATATGTAAATGGAAATTTAGTAATTACATATGCAAACATAGAGAGCTGTGATCACCACTGAGAGATATCTGGAATGTATGACACTAAGCTGCCAGGTGGGGGAATTTTGAATCAGACTGCTGTTACTATTCTTCCAATTAAGGTGTATCACCATTATCTGATGAATCTCATGTACAGAGTGTGTTTACCTGCAAGCTCTGGCTCCTATTACATTTGCTGCTGGAAAATTATTGTTCTTTGCAACATTGGCAACATCTTCATTTCCAGTTCAACTCTCTTTTTTATGCTTTATTCTTTATTTCTGCTAGATTTCTTGTGTTGGGTTTTGTAATTTCTTTCTTTCTTTTTCTAAACATTTCTTCAGACAAAACACTAAGTCCACAGTTTCTGAAACTGAAAGCCTGTATTTAGACTTCTCTAATCAGATTTATGGTACATAAACAAATAGCTCAATTGTCAATTTCAGTGTGTATCTTGTTTCCACAAATCAAGAACTGCACAGATTGGTTTTGAAACTACGCAGTCCAGTGAGTCTTTGTTTTTAAAACTACGTGTTTTTTTCTGTCTCTCCTGTGAAATCAGTGGCAAGCTTAGAACAGTGCAATTCCTGGCTTTCAGGCCTATGTCTGGTCCATTTGCTGCTATAGACAGTTACAAACACACAGGTAGTTCCTTCACTAAAATGCCATCTTAACAGGAAATTAATTAGTTTGCTGAAGCAAAAGGTAGCTGTACACCTAGACTATGGGCCAAGTTTTTTTAATACAGCACAAGAACCTACAAACCCAAAATCAGGCCTACAGTATCTCTGCTACATGATTATTGTAAATTCTTAAATATATGATTGATCATCCCTGAAATGTTCTAGCAAAACATACCATTTGCTAATTCACAGGAAGCTCTCTTTATATGACAAGGTTGAACAAAGGTGAGAGAAATAAAACTATTAATGAGGACAGTTACAAAGCGCCTACCCACTGTGTAAACTTTCAAGCAAATGCAATCCCTTTTTAAATGTTTTCTCACAATGTGCAAAATGTTTTGCTTTGGAGAGACACTGAATGGTCACAGTAGATCAGCCTAACACCATTATTCTTTCTTTAGCTATGCTGCAGTCTGCTTTTCCCTTGCCTTTTTTCACTCTAGGGACTATGAAGCTCAGAAGGGTTTCCTCATTATTCAGTTTTTATTGTAACTGTTTTGTTGCACTAGCCCCATTCTCCCTGTTCTCCCCAGAACCATCTGCATGTTGCCATTTGGTAAAGCTGTGGTCGATCAATTCTCTGGAAGAAGACCTTTCAGTTTTTCTTCTATTCAAAGGTTTGCAGAGCGAGGCACAGGAGCAAGTTCAAAAAAAGTTAAGACTTTCTAACTTCCATTGCTGGTAGACATGACAAGCCAAAAGCTTGCAGAAAACACTGTCTGAGACAGTTGCGTGAAGCACAAGAAGGAAAAGACATGGGAAATGCTTTGAAAAGAGTCTTTTCCTGATGATGTCAATGGAGGGGATAGTATCCATTAACAACAGGTCTCTTGCTAATGAAAAAGATTACGTATCTAGATTCCAAGGTTTATTTTGTCATTGTTTTGACAGTCTGTGATGTCTGTAAGTGCTTTTCCAATATTCCCATGTATTGAATGAAGCTGATGTTCATTAACTACGTTTGGCTTCTGAGTTTACTTTCAGCTTAATTAATGTATTTAGACAGTTGGGAGCTACATTTACATGAAAAAAAGAGCATAGCCAGTGGAACATCTACTGAACATTTCTTATGTATAAATAGAGACATACTTGAGAATGGTATATGGCCAGTGAAAAAAATCAAAGCAAACATTTTCTACACTTAGGGTAAAGTAAACAGAAATAATACATATGAATCATTGAACATTTTATTGAAAGAAATGTGACAATGATGGATGATGGATGTCATGAGAAAGAGGGTTGGATGGGTTTTTTATTTCATCTTGATTAGCCATTTCATTACTGTAATTCTGTTCCAGCTTGTAGCTAATTAGCTATGGTTGGTCAGAAGTTACCAGAAAAATGCTTTATACAGTGTTGCCATACCACCAGAGCTAGCATAGGTCCAAAATTTGCCAAAAGACTCCTGGAATCAGCCTGTAAAGGTTGATAAACTTCCATAGAAAGGGATTATGTATCAGAAACAGTGCAGAATGACAAAATGAAATTGCTGTACAGGGTGCACAGTACAGCAATATGGGAAAGGAATTGAAGCCTATGCATGATGATGACACACTGTTTTATGTGCATGTTTATCACTAAAAGGGCTGTCAGAGCCTCTCACCAACAAGAGCAAAGAAATAGAGCAGAGAGACCACACACAGACCAAGCAAGCAGAAGGAATAGGGTCATTTTTCAAGCCTTTCTCCACTTACACTTCAGATTATTCATACTCCCATTTAATGTGTTGTTTGCTGCCTTATATTAGTGAATAATTTGCTTTAATAAAGAGCTATTCAATGTTTAAAAATAACACAAGTTGAGCAACCATACACTAAGGGACAATAGTAGTGTAGCATTTTCAGGAAAAAGGGCATTGTGTGAAGTAAGGCAGTTTTTTTTAACAAAGGATATCAAAATTAGGATCTGCAGCTCAAGCAGTTTCACATCACAGGCTTAACCTGATATGTAATATATTTTTATGTGAAAATATGGACCTTGAAGGGCATGAGAACTTGATACATGTCCGAGTGGCTGGTGTATGTGTGGAGTATACACCCTGATATAAATGAATCTGGAGAAGAGATTATATAAACAAAAATGATCAAGGAAACGCTTCTGCTTTGCTGAGATGAAATACAATGATCATGAAAATTTATTCTGATTCTTAAAAAGGATTTGGACCAAACCAACCCTATCAAATGAGGTGAAGGGGAAAGACTTTATTGTCCTCAAAATAGAAGGGATTATTCAGTGGCTGATCTGTTTCCTTCCTCTCTGTCTCTCTCCTTTATTTATATTTTCTGGAGCTAAATAACACAATGTTGAGTAGTGAAAGCATAAATTTTTGTCATGATATTTTTGCTGCCTCAGTTGATTACATTAGTCTTTGCAGAGCTGCACAGGTGGCTGTGAGGGTGTCCCCTCCAGCCACCTAGCTCGTTAGGCTTTTGATGCCAGGACAGGAGAGGTGGCACAAAGCACAGTACCCTGGCTTTTTACATTCTCAGAGTTGGCTACTTTACAAGGAGGTTTTGGTGTCACAACTCAACTACCACAGCAGCTGAAGAAGTTTAGAGGGATGCAAATGGATGACAAGACTGGACTGTCCAAGGGAAACAGAGATTTTGGTACCTCTCTCTACCCTAGCTGTGTAACAGTAAGACCCCTGCTGCAGATAGGCCTCGTTTCAACAGGAAGAGTACATCTCAGAGAAGCCAAGATTCTAGAGTCTGTCTGTTCTCCAAAAAGAGTATTCGCTCGTAGTACCATATTCAGTGTTGCCCAGGTTTTATGACCCCTCCCAGTGGTGTAACTTCAGCTGTGGTTGTAAGGCTGTGAAAGTCATTTACACACATCGATTTAGGAGCCACTCAGGGAGCCATCGTATGATCTCCTGCCAACGTGACTCATGTCTGTGCTGGGAAGAGACCCTCTGTGAATGAGAAAACAGCTCTGGATTTTAGCTTCTGTGTTGAGTCTGTTGGGTGTTAAAATCACAGATATTTTGCATCGTATGTCAGTGGTTCCTCTGCTCTGCATCACGTCTGAAAGTTTTTAGTAAAAACCATAAGAAGGAGGATTTAAAGACTCATAACAAATACTTAAGCAATGACATGAGACGAGAGGAAGTGTATTTTTTAAGAGATGTGAAGAAAGTAAAGTTGGGTTCATATCTCCAACCATATTTCAATAGCAGCTGGCGCTTAACTATCCCTGTTGATCAGAGTTTCCATAACTGATCCTAATAAGGAAGTTGATTTGATAATCTTAGGTGAGGAAAATGTGCTACGGCATGATGGCAAACTCTTTTTACATCTAAATAAATGTCAGCTGTATTTTCTTGTTGCCTATTAATTTTTTTTATAAAGTCAAGCAAATGCTTGAATAATTTTGAGAAAATATGTGAAATGAAACCTTCGCATTCTCCTGATGCCCTATAAAGTCTTCTGAAACTGAGACCAAACTAATACAATTTCACAATCACATGCATGTGGATGTGGGACATGTGATTGATGTGACATGATGGCAGGTCACAGGAACTGGAGATCAGTCATTCAGTGTCTTCACTTGGCAAGACGAATGCCTTGTTTTAAGGCAGAGAGAAGATACTTAGCATCACTTTTTCTCCCCAGGAAGAGGCCACAAGTTCAGATACCAGGGCAGTATTTCAGCTTGGACAGTGATATTGGACTAGGATACTACTATTCCTTGAACTAGGATATTTTTAAAATAGGGTTGTGAAATTGTGTAGAGGTGCACAGAAAATACAGGTACACACACATTTACAGGTCTTAATGAAAAAATGTGACCAAAAATGCTGTCTGCTGGCTGAACAGTAAGGTTTAGATATCTTGCTCTCCCCTGCATAAGAATGCAAGCAGCTGTTCTAAAAATCTTGTTTTGTTAAATTCTAGTGGTTTTATAGTGGACAAGGGTTTACAGCTTCCTTAAGACTTCAGCGTTTAATCTATCTTTGGATTCCTGAAGACATCCTATCCCCTCAGATTCCTGATGAGCTCATCAGATCTTTATCCTATTACTAAAGTTTAGACCATCACATTAGGAAGC
This sequence comes from Merops nubicus, assembly GCF_000691845.1. NCBI lineage: Eukaryota > Metazoa > Chordata > Aves > Coraciiformes > Meropidae > Merops > Merops nubicus. Next base: position 56,719 of record NW_008618157.1, read on the forward strand.
ACAACATGAATTTAGGCTAATCAGGTCATGAAGTGCCCATGAATTTACCTTTGGTACAGTGAACAGAGATGAAGCTAGTCCTTAGGATATTGCACGCAGTCTACTGTCCTCATTTGCATAAAGATTAAGAAATGGCAATACTTGGTTGCTGTTAACTGATCTGTGCTGATGCTACAGTACCACAGGCAGCCCCAACACCCCTGCCCATCTGCTACCCCGCTTCCCAGACAGGTCTTCCCACCAGCCATGAATGGGCAGGAGGTTGGGAGGATGCCAGCCCTGACCAGTGTGTAGAGCTACAGGGGACCACTTTACTCCCTGAATGACAGCTCATAGCAAGAGCTGCAGCACAGAAAAAAAAAAAGAATGTTATCTCTGGCCCTTCTTGCAGAGGATGCAAAGCATGGCATGCCAACTCATGTTCGGAGACACATGCCCAGAGTAATTTGTCTTAACTCACCATCCCTCTTCCTAATAGCTCTTTGGGAATACCCATGAATAGGTATGGTAACACAGGTGAAGCTGTGGTTGTACTTTGTCAGCCGGAGGTAGGCCTTGGTAGGAAGAACTGGTGTTGTTTCCCCCTTTTTGAGATAAAGACGGTCACAAGGTAGTGACCAGTAGAACTGAATTGCCCTGCAGACAAGTGGGGGGATCACAAAGTAGCCAGCCAGGTCACAGATGCAATCCTAGATGTAGTTTTTTACTGACACCTTTCTGGCAGATTATCCCCTTTTCAAAAATACTTAGATGCCGGCACCAGTGATTTGCATCCTCGGTAGGCAAAAAGAGACCAAACACATTGAACAAGTAATCTCAGTGTAAAACAGTATCTCTGTAGAACTTGTCAGCTTCATCCATGGTCCTTCATTTTAGAATGACTTTTTACTTTACTCAAATTTTTTATTCACATGACTAGTTTGAACTGTTTTTCACAATGCTGATGATGACTGTTTTCCAAAACCAAACACAGCATTAGTTTTACATTTGGTTTTTACCCATCTATTTCTCATTGTTTGTTGGGCCCATTAAAGAGAACATTATAGTAAAGCTAGAGCAGGAGTTGAGGTGTGGAAACCTGAGCACTCCTAGCAAATAACTTCAAGCACTTTTTCAGTGCTGCACCATTGGCAGTTTTCCTCAGAGCAGTTATATGTCGCTGTGTGATAACAAAAGCCTCTCACGGAAAAAGAGAGAGTTGTTTCTGAAAATCTCCTGCAGTTTAACCCTCAGAATTAAGAAAAGTTGTCTGCCTGACAAGTGGAAGGATGGTTTTCATATCACATTGATGAGATGACAATGCTTTCACCTCTTCTGTTTAGCCCAACAGTATAAATTCATGATCACTAACACACAGGTGCCCAGTGTTCCCAGCATCCTAGTGACACAGGGAGTTGTCTTTATTTTATTCCAGGATTTCTAGTTTCTGATTTAATGTATTAAGTTCAGTCATTTCTTGAGCACAAAGGACTCCTATGGCTGTTTCCTGAGAAACCGCTTGGACGGGAATGGGGTAACATTTTCTGCTGTCTCTCTGCCAAGTCTCCAGCTTCAAAGAATTAGCTTTTAGGATTTCCCATAAAAACGTTGAAAGAGAGAAAAAATAAAGATTACCACAACAATTACAGCAGAAAATAATCCTCCTGCACCAACAGCTATGGAACTCCTGATCTTTCTTTGCAACCTTGGCCCTACCAGTTAGAGCTAGGAATTAACCCCTACACTTCCTGACTGCTGCTACCATTTATTATTCATGTTGCTGTTTTGCCTGGATGCCTCAGCCAGTGACTGAAGTTCTTTTGCACCAAACATAGCATAAGTGTGAAGTATAATGACAGTCCCTGACCTCAAGAGCTTAGCAGATGCACAGTTTTATCATATAACCCTTTTTACATTTGTTTCAAGGTCTCCTTACACTGTCACATCTGTGCTCTATCTTACCTAACAGTTAAATACTAATTCATAATTAAATAAGGGGAAACTGCTAAGGCTCTGTTGTGACTGCTTTAACACTGTTTAAAAAAAAAAAAAAACCAAACCCACAGTTAATTCATAGTTGCAGCTCTTTTGCACTCACAACATTACACCATGGTATGCTGTTATACACTTACATACAAGCCTGAAAGAGGTGAGGTTGTTCATGGGCTCCCAGGGCACCTTTATGTTATGGACAGGAAAAGAATACAAACTTTGTGTCCCAAGGTCTCTGAGCCTTCTTATATTAGTTTGTTTCTGGGTTGACTTCTGATCCTGCTGAGTGTGATGAAGAGCGTGTACTCCTCAGATATTTACATTGTAAGCACAACAAAGTCCAGTCTTTTATTTCATTTGTGAGAAAAGTAAAGGCTAAAAAAAAATTACATATGACAGGTTGTTAGGAACATCATTGTTGTCCTGCCAGAGAAAATAGAGTAGTAGCTTTAGTTCCAACAGAAGAGTATCCAAGCTGGACAAAATCTGACCTAAATTAAATGGTATAGTTACAGAGCAGTTCCTCAGCCTATCTGATTTATTGTAGCACAACTGAGTTCAAAGGAGGTCTTAGTATTTAATCTGCAGATTAATATTTTATTCATATTTAGAAATATTGCCAAAATGATCTAAGATATTAATAGAAAGAGACCAACGCAACACAGAAGTAGGTTGTTTCCCAAATCTCCTTCCCAGAAACCTCCTACAGACTGACTGCAGATTATTGAAGCAATATACAAAGTAGTAATAGCTTCAGATGCCTCAGATGAAGTCTGTGGTAAAAATGCGTATTAAAAGATTTGGGTCAGAAACATAACAGGTGCTTACAGGTGTTTCTGAAGAAAAATTCCAGCGCCTGTGTGAATCTGTTGCATTTGTAGACATTCCAGACAGGGAATCACAGGAACTGTTCTTGCAGTGATATTTCTGGGCTGGATGGTATCCTGGGATGGATGAGGGAAGCATGTGCAGACCAGTAGCCCTTGTGGTGCACTAGGATTTGTTTTTTTCTTTTCCACTAAACATTACTTTTCCCCATCCCACTTCCACAGGCAGCAGGGTGACCATATGTGCAATGGCTATGTATGTGAGAAAACACCAAGATTACACTGAGGGACAACTCATTGCTGGACAGTCCAGGACACATGTCTCAGAAGCACCAGCTGTCAGTCTTTCATCTCCGTGGTCACTGTGACGGGTTTGTTAAATGTACGATCTTCCAATGCCGTCCACTTGATCCCCTGTCTTGTTCATGAGAAGACCAGCACTGAGCTGATGAACAGCTTTTCCATATTCTCTTTTTGCTTCATGGCTGGCCTCAGGCCCTATTGGGTGCTCACAGTATAAAAGCCTGGCACTGTTCCTAGGGTTACCTACTTCTTCATGGGCTTTTCTGAGGTGCTCATCAAAATTTAGTGCCAGAACCAAAGAGGAACAGATTTTGTGGTTTAGCCTCAAAAGATTTTTTGCCTGCCCTACCAAACGCTGAACTGGTCAGCCAGGTCCCCTGAATAACATGTGGCATGAGGTAAGCATTGCAAGAGGTAATATGTAAGGACAAATACAGGGAGACATAGCATCCATCCCATGAACAAAGAGGTACCTAAGTTTAACCACTGGGGAGAAAAGGAAGTGCTGCCTGTCTGTGAGGCTTAAAATGCCTCACAGTAAAAGAAGAGAAGGAGGTGCTACTCCTATCCTTTTATCGAGAGCATTAGGAATAGAAGGGGAACAAGGACAATCTGTTTTTCTATACCCAGGAGAAAAGAAGTGTTGTCTCAGAAGACTTCAAATTTTTCTCTGAGTTGGCAGAGGGGCATTCTCTTCCTAGCCCATGGGAAATGAATTCAATAGGTATGAGCACAGGAGGCCAGAAAACGAATTTTCATATAACTCTTTTCCTTCTCAACCTCACCACAGGGTCTTAATCTTTCTAGTGTTCCTCAAAAAGTAGTACTTTACTTCCCCATGTATTAATGTTGCCACATTGTGACAGTAGGAAAGACAGAGTAAACACCCTGTGTAGAAAAAATTAATGAAAACACTGATTATTTGGGGTGAGTTAATTATGATTTTTACTATCCTGTCAATTATTTTTGTTTTGAAAGTACTTATAAGCATGCAGCCAAATCACTGATGAATCATTTGTGAACAAAGATGTTTTGCAGTGATACTCTGAACATGCAATTATGTACAAATATACATGCTTTCCCACAGAAAATTAATCTGAGATCACATTTCCTTTAAGTTTGCATCCAACTCATTTCACTAGTGATTCCAATACACTTTTCAGCACATAACGCTATTGCAGGTTCCTGTCCCAAAATAGTACTACTAGCAGCAACTAAGACTCTAAGCATCATGTAACAAAAGGCAAATGAACTTGCTCCCAGAGGCATAATGCCTTATGCTAAGAAACCATGAAGATGAGTTTATAACCCTTAGAAAAAAAAGATGAATGAAAAGACAAAGGCAATCAGTGTTAGTAGCTGATGGTTTTCCTAGGTAGGAACTTGAAGAATTCCCTCTTTAGTCCTCACCCCTTTCCTCCATTCTTCTTGTTTATTGATGAATGTGTTCCCATGCCCCATTTCCAAAAAAATTACATCGGTAAGTATCATGAAAGAGGAAAATATTATTTTTGATGAACCACAACAAAAGATAGAATGGGTAAGAGCTCCTGCTACAAGGCTGAAAGTCCAAAATCTCATTGTCAATTGTCCTTTACTCCCCTGCTCCCCTTCATTGTGTGAATTGTTTGCTGTATGTCAGGCTTCCAAATCTATTTTTCAGATGCTTTGCAGCAGATGTGGTAATTACAAGATGTATCACCACAGGATTTTGGCATTTATCAGTTTTCCTTAACTTCATGTTTACCACCTTTTCTTTAAAAACATTGTGGATTGAGGCCATAAACTGTCAGATTCTGTATTTTGTGAGTTGACCAATATAATGAAATGCAAAACGATTAAAATTTTCAATCAAAAAGACAGAAATGAAAAATGCAGCACAATTCCAACAGAAACATTTAAAGGCTCCCAAGTGGGATCTCTTTTCTTCTCTTTCTAACCTTTGTCATTCCAATACTCTCACTACATTAGAGTTTGTAGAAGATTTTAATGCCCAAAATTAGATCAGGTTAATAAGAATAGGATTCCAAGGCAATCAAAGGTTGTTTCTCTTTATCTTTTCCTTGGCCCTTTTAAGAAATTCCTCCCCTCAAAGAATCGGGCTCTGTGGCATAGTTAATTCTTGCTATCAAGAAACAAGAATGCCATGACACTTGCTAATCAGCAAGGAGAAAAAAAGGTGGGAAATTGTCACTTTTCTGCTCCAAAAGAAGGATTTCTGTATCTAAGGATCTAAATATTAATAAATCAGAACTGGAATTGGTAATTAGAGTAGGCATTCTGTGGACAAAGCAGCAGATGTGGCTATTCTTTTAAGGTAAAAAGGAGGATCTTGGATGAAGGCAGCGTGCTTCCCCCCTAGTCACAATCCTATGAGAACACACAAACATACACACTCATCACTAAAGAAGCAAACTGATCTCGTAGTCGAGAAAGAGAATACAACCTGCAAAGCACAGGGAGAAGAGGAGGGAACGACATATGGTGATGTTTTGCTGTGCTTGATATTGTTTCGACATGAAAGACAACTCTGCAGGATTTGCAATGGCCATCAGCATGCAAAAGGCAGCTTTCAGCTAAGTAGTTCTGATAGCATTCAGTGGCTAACAGGCATGGAGAAGTGTAGGCCACCTGGGGTCACAGGATAATTAAATGCAATCCTGCTTTTCTTTTCCTCACCCTGGAAAAAAAAAAAAATCAGAAAACAAAACAAAACCGCTGAGCTCTGACCTCAGAAAAGCAAAGTTTTTCTCATGTAATTAGTTACTACTTCTGGTTAAGTTTTTATACACAAACATAGCTTTCACAGCAGTTTGGTAGCTCTGTGAGAGATGTCTTAGGATAATAAAAATCTGAGTGGCAAAAGGTAAGGAGATGAAGCAGGGGCAGGAGAAATCGTATTCCCACTTAAGCAGCTAAAATCACTTGCTCCAGTGGCTCTTGTCTGCTCATTTTCCACTAAAGCTGTTTCATGGCTGTAAAACATTCAGGTGTTAAAAAGGTACCTGGTATTTGTTGGGCCAAAGGGGATGTTTATGCTAATCAGCATGATGGGACAACACAGAGCAAACCAGGCTCCCCTGCATTTATGAGAACTGTGAAGTCTTCTGGACACTACAGGTTGCAAACCTGGATAAGGGTTTTTAATGAACAACAACCAAGTAAAAACCACATTTTTCTAATTGCAGCACGGCTAGGGTGGGAAACAGATTTTAACATATAACAGCAAGAACACTTGGCTTTGCAACCATCCTCACTCATAATAAAAGTACATGAAGCTTTACTCTCTCCTAAGAGTTTTAATTCTGGATTTTTATGTAGGTAGAATTTTGCATATGTAACTACTATTCATTCAAGCTGATTTCAGTAACTTTTCAGCCTTATGAAAGCCACAGCTCATGGAAAGACTCCTTTTTTTCTTTAAGCTACAAAACAATACTTAATAAAACTAGTAATAATAATCCCCAGCAATTATATAATATTAACACTTTTTCATCCTGAAAACACCTTACAGACAATGCCTATGAGGTGGGAGCATGTCTTATTATCTCCATTTTACAGACTAAGAAGTTAAACCAAGAAATCAAGATTTTAATATTTTACCTCTAGTATAAAACCTTAGTTACTGAAAATCTTTGATCTTGCTTTTCTCTGTTGTTTCTCTTGATCTACCTCCAGCACCAGAATCTCTGCTAGTGGAGTTTTCAAACTAGCAAACCAACATTCCTATATTCCACCCAAGTATTTGCTGTATCTTTGCTGAATTCAGATCCTACGTAACCTATGCCTTTCTAATTTTGAAATAATACTAAAAACAATCAAAAAAACACCCCAATAACAAACCCAAAACTTTCCTAAAACCTTCCTGCTTCTAGCTTTCATTACATATTTATAATTACCTTTCCCTTTTTTTATCCTATAACACATCCACTGGTTTCCAGCAGCAAAAGAACCTTCACTTCTGAAACTCCTTTGGCCTAGAAAGCATTTCTAACTACTACTGACGTTGCTCCACAAATTATTGAGCCTGAGGACCCCAGTCATAAATTATGTGCTGTCCTCTGCATAAACACTTACCAAAAAGACAGTTCTTGTTAGGAGAAACTGTACTGTACAAGTTAGCTAGTGCTTACCAGGAATACCTCTTTTACCAGAATTTAGGAGCAATTTAATGTACCCTATCTTGGGGTCCATGGTGTTCCTCACTGGAACTCACAGCCGGCGCGTGTGACAACATGCCCTTTACATGTGTGCTCTTTTAAAGAGGTGTAAGTTCAAAACTTTGGTGAGAAATATTTTCATCTTGCTGTATCTGTATCTCTGTATTCCTCTCACCTTTTAATATTTCATCCTAAAACTCTAATACCGGAATTTGAAAGTTTTCAGGGAGTTGTGTTAGTATAACATCTTTTTGTCAATGTAAAACTGTATTTTGCTGTCAGTATTTGCCTTGAATCAAAATCCACAGTACTTGCTGGAAAGAGTTCTAGTGATCTCAGGGGTTTTCTTTAGACATTTCCTAGCAAACACTTCATTGTATCTTGATTGTAACCAAGTTGTTCTAGAGCTCAGTAATTCCGTACTATTCAGGCTGTATTTTATTTTATGTATTACCAATACTATGCAATTTGAAAATAAAAAAAATCAAAACAGATTAATTATGTGCCAAGACATGAAATGCTGTGGAAAAAAAACCTGGGATCTTGTTTGGAGTATAAGCAACACAGATGTTTCACCATATCATCTGTTTAGGGCATGCCTTTTTTTCCACCCAGTTCTCCTCCTGTACTGTACTTCATGAAAGGACATGAGTATGAAGTAATACACCATAAATTACTTGTATGCAACAGCAAATTAGACTGTGGAACATTATGACATACTGCACTATAACAGATAATTTTATAATAATTTGTTTATTTTATTGTTCAAGTGAATATTTGCCTCTGGCTCAGAAAGTCACTCTCCAGCCAGTAGTATCCTTTGGCATTCTCAGACAAAGACAGCCTTTTTGGCAAGCAAGACATATTTCACCACTCATGAACTGTAAACTGCCCTGCTGGCTGCACATCCTATGTGGTCCATCCTGAAGTCCCCACTGCAGCCAAAGCACATGGCACAAGCTGCAGAGATCCATACAGCAGCATGGAGAGTCAAAGCCCCTGTTCAAGCCCAGGTGAACAAAGTGAAGGTTGAGACATTAATTACAAAATTTGGTTTCACATCTTTGCAGCAGTGCTTCATGTCAAGGGCTGGTCATGAGAAGGGGCACATACTGTTATGTATATTCCACATCAATGCTGTGGAGTATTTTCTTGACCTCTCTACTTTTCTAATTAAAGAAAATTACTAAGATTTTTATTTCCTCTGCAACTCTCTAACAGTCATTTGGCCACAAAGTAAATAGGAGGATTATTCCATTTTCTGTTGCTTTCTCTGTCTGCATTACAAAACCACCCTTTGGTATCAGGATGTCAGGTACTGACAGTGAGTATGTTGTGTCTAACACTATTAATGCCTCTCTATTCAATATAAGCAGATAGCTTAAGGAGAAAGTATTTTTTTTCTGTATTTTTTGCCAGTCCTTTTCGAGACAAAATTTTATGGATCATTCACTTTATGGTGTCTGAAACAGTCAATGTTTAATAACACTCCAACAGAGGTAAAAAGAGCAACACAAAATACACCGAGCAGCCATTAGCTATTTAAGTCCTGATTAAACACAGCTCTTTTTCCTCTGCTTCCTTTCCTTTTGTAACCACAGAAATTAAGAGGTCAATTTGTAAGAAAAATGTTTTCATTTGTTGTTACATTAGCTGAGAATCCAGTCTGGTGTTTTAAGTATACATGTAGGAATCTCTGTCACCATAGCTGAGTCTTTCTCATTCCCTCCCTCATGTGCTGGAAATCTGCTAACAGTAAAAATTTACTGAAAAGCTTTCTGAAAAGAGTCAAAAGAGAAAGAAGATCATGGGGAAACAAGTCCAACAGCATAACATTGAACTTCAGTGAAAATGCGATATGGCAGTATAGTACCAACACAGATGCCCTTACTCTTTAATTAGACAGAAGCTGCCATGTCTGCAACTCCTATGAAACTAATTGTCAATTTGCTTGAGATTAGTCTAATTTTATGTAAATTCCATGTACTCTGCAGTCTGCAGAATGTGGGTATTAAGTTTGATACAGGCCACATTCAGCCATATAATCCTCCTAGGTACCATTCTTTCAGCATCTTATGCTACAACAGCTGGGAGTAACTTACTATGTGAGTCATCCCATTGAGATCCATGTAAAAGCTATGCATGAATAACTCAACAATAGGCTTTCAGATTTAACAGAAGATGCTCTTTGGTTCAATTACACAAATAATTAAACAATAAGAAAGTGATAAGACAAACATCCATCACTTTCAGACTGGCATAACCATACATATACAGTTCATTGTATCATGAGATGTATGACCTCACGACATTACAAAGAATACTTTTTTGTTAACTAAAAGCAAAACTATCATAATGCCTCCCATTAATTTAAAGATATGTCTTAATATGATCACACTTGCCAGAGCTCAGCTCCTACAGTAAGGCCTGCATTCTCAGAAAAGCCAGACATCAAAATGAGAGCTGAATTTTTGAAAAGCATTCAGATCTTAACACTGCCTCTGCATGGTGTCTGTGGCTATGTTTTCAATGGAGCTCAGTATTTAATGTGATGAGGAAACATTTGTGAGTGCTGACCTATTCTGAAAATCCTGGCCATGAGATGAAGTTTTCAAAAGTGCCTAAGACATTGTTTCAGAAATGAAAACATGACTTCAGATACACAAACAGGTTGCTGTGAATAAACAATCAAGACTTACCAGCATAATAAACTGTCTGCAGGTGCGCTGCTAGGTCTTTCCCATCTAAGCCAACTCGGGTTGCACCCTGAGTTCAGTTGAATTCAATATTGGCCAATAGAGCATTTAGGATAGCCAAGCACATCAGTAATCCACTGACTGGTAAAAACTGCATGTAAAAATTACAAGGCCTCTTCAGAAACACATAAATATCCAACTTCTGTAGGAAGTAGGAATGTAGATGTTTTTGAAAACAGAAACAGGCTCCTTATCTGCAGGCTGTTCAGAGGTTTAAAGATATTTTAAGATGTGGTTCTAAAGCATTTTGATCCAAAGTAGTTTGTTTGGTTTTGTTTTTATAAATCTTTCACAAGCATCTGTTTGATAGACAAGAGTGAAAAATTTAAAACTTTTAGCTAATTCACTAATAATGCTTCTTTTCTGTTCACATGTTGTCTACAAGTTATGTTCTGAAAAGCAGGCAAAGGTATTTGCTCATGTGTTCCATGAATCATTTTTTTAATCTAGAGCCTGTTCAGCAATAGTTCACTGCAAATGCTCAGAATCGAAGATGTGTCAGTTAGGTAAATTACATTATAGTGTTTCTTTTTGCCTTAATGAGTGACTTGGATAACTAAGCAACAACAGGAAGAATCTCAAATTGCAATCTGAGTATATAAAATTAGTGATTTTGAATTACAGATGCAATTAGAAACTTGCTGTGAGTTATGTGTCTGTGTATATTCCAGTAACAGGCCCGTGTATGCACCAGCACATGCCTTAGGACTAGCTCTTTGGCTGCTGTAAATCAGAGTAGCTCTGTTAGAGCCAAGAATCTGGCCCATATGTTTAAATCCACTTTTAAGAGCTATGTAAATCAAGTCAGCTTGTATTTGCATCTTCCTCAAAGTCCTCTAAGGAGTGCATTGCAGGCTTCCATGATTGGTGGGCAGTGTGCCGCGCAGCAAGTAGATCCATGTGTATCTCTGTGGCAGTCTGCCCAGTAAAGTAATAAACTAATAATTAAAACTACTCCAAGATATCTTAGCCCAGCTTTAGCTAGCTTCTAGGCCTGAGAAGAGCACTGCTTCATGCTAGACACAACTGATTTATTTTTTTAAGGATATTATGTGGGGTTCTCATGCCATGATACATCCCTCTGCCTCTTGATCAACTTCTGAATTACCTAAAACACATTGGTGAAGCTGCACTCTCCACACCTGATTCTGATTTCGCCTATAGTCGAGCAGGAACTGCAAGAATAAGAGTTTCAGAAGTTTGAAGTGGGTATAAGTAAAGGGTATAAGTAAAGATCACAATCTCTTTTTTGAAAACATAAGAGAGATCCAGATTGTCCTGTGCTCTGCCAGGGCATTAGTCACTTTGAAAATCATGATAATGGAGCTTTAGTCAGATGCACTTCCTTGTTCTTTTTTTTCCTTAATGGAGGCAGTACACTATTGCAGGTCAGCCACACAAGATAGTGTAGATTGAGTCACTCTTTTACCATGTTTGTCCATCAACTGCTCTGCCACCTGGGGGATGCCACTTCATCCTTAGAGCTTACTCATCTGTAAAATGTATATGTTAATACTTACCTCCTTTGAGAAGTGCTGTATGACTAAGTCTTTTCAAACTCTCTGAGACCTGTAAGAACCAACAAAGAAGAGTCCAGTATCACTGCTGCCGCTTCGGCATGGTAGAGCTTATATAGTAAAAGTAATCAGCGTGGCTTGCTATTAAAAATTGTGGCACAAAGCATTTCAACTAAGATGCTTGAAATATTGACAAAATAGTTCATCCTTATGTTACCTGCAAAACAATCCCCAACATAAATCACAGTTCTATATTTGATTTTTGTTAACATACATGTCTTGGTAGGAGAAACTTTGAAACAGTGATGTGTGTTGATGAATATTTTGACAAAAGCTCCCATGCATTCCCATGTTTAGCTGGCTATATATCCAACGTGTCGAGCTGTATTGCAGGGAAATTTACTCAGTGGAAACAAAACTACTTTCAATCAAAAATCATGCACCAAAATTTGTCAAATGAGTAAAATTTCTGAAGGCAGAGGCTTCTCGCTTGTGAAAGCAGTATGAGCTTATCAAGCAATATGGGCAGGTCTAATTTCAGGCCTAGATCATTTTCAAAATTCAGCCATGGGAGGAATTTGCACATGCAATTCAAATATAAGAGATATCAGAAATATTGCTCCTCTGTGTGTGTAATTGCAGGGACAATTAAAATAATTAGAGAAAGAGGTGTACAGAGACCTATTCATAACTCAGTTCCTCATCTCGCAAAGTCCTTTGAAAAATGTAGCGCTGGCAGGACTTTTTGAAAATGACAACGTATTTTTCCTTAAGATACACCAAACTATACTACCAAGCATTCAAGCCATAAGGTGACGTATTGATCTTCTAAGACAGAAATATTGTACCTGTGAAATATGTAGAAACATGCGTGACGTCTGGTGAAAGACAGTCTTTTCTGACAGCAGGAACCCAAGGCCCCTGGGAGAAGTCCTCTCTGGCAACAATCATTTAGCTATAACCAGGTAGAGGTGAACTCTGTGAGAAGGAAAGAAATAGTTCAGGGTAAGTCTAACGTTATTTGATAGAAAAAAATGTTAACTAGTGCCTCCAAGCAGTGAGTGATTTTTTCCTAGCACATCTTCACTTTACAACCGTGGAGTTAGTTACAGGAATGCATGTCTCCAAAAGAAGTTGAAAAATAATTAAGTATGGAAACTTTTGTATGGATGCATGATCAGCTACCTCCAGGGATAATGGATTTTAGCAATAACACAGAGGATAAAGTTCTTTCTGAGGATCTCTTGCCAGTATCATTCATTCTGTTGGGCTTATTTACCTCTCTGCTCTAGTTTATACCTCAGTCTGTGAAGTTACTCCAACATAAAACTTGAGTTAGGTGTGAATCAGCTCTTATGATTCCATAATGCTTTCAACTCAGCTGTGGCTGCTAAATCTTGCTGCGGCTGACTCACTATTGATTTTGCCCAGACATTTCTTTTCAATTGATTTGAACTACATATATATTTTACAACAATTAAGGAAATAAGAATTGAGAATCTAGCCATACAACATAGTCTGTGGACCTCTGATAATCAGGATGACAGTTTATGTGGTATATTTCTTTTTCTTTTTTCACTAGTGTACGTAAATTAATATCCTCTGCAGATCTGCTTTTACTGTGATGGATATAAGAAACTGTAATGATCTAATAATTCTCATGCTGCAGGGCAGTCAGGCATAGCTGCTGCATAATTATTTAACTAAAATTATACAGACAGGACCTGAGAGTCATTGATGCTGAACACCCACGACTCTCACTGAGATCCACAGAAGCTAAGGGTGCTCATCACTTCCAAAAGTAGGCTAGTAATGTATTCATGACAGGCTTTGTATATACAAGCCACCCTGTGAACAGCAGCACCAATTAGGCTTGATTTCAGGAAGACTGTGTTCATACTTGCCTGCCCTGCAACAACTTCCAGTCCTTCCACCATGGCCCTCTCTCACCTCTTCCACCTCAGTTCCCCCTATCTGTTCCTAGAGCCTCTTCATCTCACAGTCCCTCCTTTTCCTCCACGTATCCCCTGCCCTGTTCCCTCCTTAGTATTTCCTTCTCCTTCCACACCTTCCCTCAGGCACCATACACCTACCTCTTGCCTCCTTTTTAATTCTCTTCTACACAAAGTGAAAAAAAGGCTGATTCATTATTCTCTGATGGGCTTGAAGTTCTTTGGCCATGTCGTCGGGCCAGCTGGCCGGCAAAAGAGAGCAGGTAATTGTTTAATTCACACTGAAACACTCCCCTCATTGGGAGTGCTAATTTAGTTCTTTTCCCTGTCTAGCTGCCAGTTTTTGTGAAACCTGGAGGAACGTAATATATCTAAGGCTGATGCCTCCCTGTTAAATTTAGTTGAAATAAGCCAACAGAATCAGAAGTTATTTGAGGGCAGGACAGAAAAACAAGTGGGCAAGCAGTACTGTTATGCAAGTCTTACTTCCTTAGGAAGACAGGCTAATAAAACATGCAGGCAGCTGTTCATTGTATTTTTATTCTCATGACCTTTCCTGCTTGCTTGTATCCCAGTTCCACAACTTCATCCTTATTAGAAGACCAGTGTGCCCGTTTAGTATCACAGTTGTGTTAGTGCAGTTGCATACAGCCTCACCCAAGGACTGTAGACCATAGAAGGCTTCATTTTCAAGCTCTTTGATGATGTAATTAGAGTTGCAAAGGACATGCGGAGTTTTTGTTTTTCTTCTTAGATAGCAAACAAAACATTTTTGTTTCTTTCTTCTATTAGAAATACTTGATCTTCATTTGCTTCCCCCCAGGAGTTTTTGGAGGTATCCATAGCGATGTGGCATACAGACGTAAACTGAGCTGTGACTTTTCCTCCTCATATGGGAGATGTGGATGTGAGATGTTGATTCTCAGAATTACCAGAGTGGTGTTAAAGCCTTTGGGAGAATGCTGGCCAGCTGTAAACATGGATGTGTTTGCTTGCCTAGGGCAGCTGTAGTATGGCTGGCACAGTAGTGCTAAATTTTTTCATAAGTGCTATAATAGAGTTCACTGGTGGTCCCATAGCTTTTTCCACAAAAGGACTTTTGTCCTACTGTAGACAAATTCCATATTGAGCAAATTATGGAAAATTAATACAATATGGTGTTCTCCACTTCTTGCCTACAAAGGTTGGAAGTTTGTTTTAGCCTTACCCAAAACGTCTGGAGGGAACTAGGTTTAGACCAGACCTTTCATAGACTAGTGCATGCTACCTGTGAGACCAGATCTAATTCAGCACAAAACTCACAGTGATTTCGTCAGCACATCCTAAATATCACACAAGTGGATACCAAGAGGTTTTTAATCACCACAAATGGTTCTGATACAGCTCCCTATAACACCTTAAAGTGATGCTAGTTGTGCCACCTCTGAGGAGACATTGTTACGCAGAGACTTGCCAATCCACTGGCCATGATCCAGCTCTTTTCATGAGACCAAAGGACACTGGGATGTCACAGTGCCAACCACAGCCAAGCAGCTCATACTAACCCCCGGGTGACACAAACACTATGGTACAGAAGAGGCTTTGAGGCACAATTAAGAAGGAATCTGTGCTATTAGGGCACCATGGCTTTCCAGCAACCCTTACCTGACTTCCCAGCTTTGAGGCTGCTGGCCTGAAGACAGACAGAGAAAGATAATCAATTCCAGCTACAAGTTCAAGGAGCTGCCAACATAATCTTTGGTGTTTCATTCCTCCACATGGGTCCAGAATCCACCAGGAATGGCTGGGGACTTGGTCCACAGTTTTCATTTCTCCCAGCCCATGCAACGAGGCATGAAATGATTAGTTTATCAAGTCTCCTTGGCAGTACAAGCCAACCAAATATGTCTGGAACACAGATGGAGGGCAAATCACTTCCACTGAGGGAAGTCCCTCCCACCTGAGAGGGACTCAAACATTAGTGGCAGCTGGGAAATTCATCACCATCTCTTGCCTCCTCCATGGCTGTTTTTGAAGAGAGGG
>NW_008618157.1:72257-80985 GCF_000691845.1 Merops nubicus
TGGCTCCATCCAGCATCAACAGCGTAGTCCTGCCATTGCTAAACGCAACTCTGAGAGGGTAGAAGGGCTGGTGAGGAAGGAAGCAAGTTCAGCCATAGGAGCAGCTACATATGCACCAAGGTCATTGTCACTCCTCAGTGTGGCAGTCCCTGTCCCCACAGCTGCCATTCAGGAAGGGTCTCTTCCACACCACCTGCACACTCTGCCCATGGCCAGCAGCTGCCTTGTGGTAGCCCATTTTTGACCACAGAACTGGGGCAGAAAAGATGCTAGTATGGAAGGATGTCTCTTTCCAATACCAACAGGCCTTTCCCTAGTTGCTAAGGTAATGCAAAAGCTTCTGTTGTGACCTGGCATACACACCCGCTGTTTTTGACTATCCTGTTCAGCCACATTGCTCTTGGGAGCATATCAAAGCCCTTGGCAGGTGTAGATGGGTGTCTGCTGAGCATGGTAGGAGACCTGAACTGTGCTGATCCTCATACTTCTGCTTGTGTCCTTTTCCTTCACCAGGTGTCACGTGGTCCTCGTTGCCTTAATCTTCATGGCTGAAAACTGTCAGCGCTGAAGGTGGAAATGACCAAACAGCACCTGATTTTACACATTCAGCAAAGACGTTTGAGTTTTTCTGTAGAGAGACAGCTCTTCCAGAAAGCAATTCAGAACACAATTAAATCACTGCTTGGATGGGTCTGCCTCTCACTTGAGAACAGGCAAGGCTGAGTCTAATTATGGACTCCAGAACTTAAAAGCCGCAATAATCAAATGCTTATCCCAAGTGTATGTTGTCAGTCTCCAAAAACTCTGGCTGTGCTTCTACAGCAAAGTAACCCTGGTCTAAATCCTAGATGGGAGTCACAGTAAACTCAATCAAGTAAACTCAAACAGAAAAGGTACCTCACAGTCTGTTAAAACCAAAACCGAAGAGGTTATGTTCCTTGAGCTGCCTAATGTGAATTCCACAGGGTTTGGAACTGATCTTGCAAAAGACTTATGACAATTTATGTCCATAAAGATCTGTTCCTGTGTGGTGTTTCTTTTTCATGGTTTTATTTCCATGCAATCTGAATGAAAAACTTTCCTATGCTGCAGTTATTGCTTCTGTGGAAAATCTGATAATAAGAAGCGTATCTGCACAACCAATCCAAGAAAGAGGGATGGCACAGAAAGATATACAGGGATTCTTCTCTGTATTAGGGAATCCTGTCTCCTGAACACAACAGGTTATTACAAGAATCAGTTAAAGGAACCATGGAAAATGGTTCCTTTACTTTATACTTAAATCTTTAAATCTTTAGTTTATACAGATGTGAGTTATTAACCTACAGTTTATTTTGTTTCATCCCAGCTATTACTTAAGAAATTCTACACATTAAAACAGAAGAGTATCTTTTTACTTACATGTTTGCATTTTGCATTACAATGAATTACAGAGAAGCTTTTTGTAATGATCTGAATGATGCTGGAGCCCTTTTCCTTCAATATAGGTGAGTGTGTTAATGGCAGAAGAAGGTGCAGAGACCTGCTCCCCAGAGATTCTCATCCTAACCAGCACTGGCTGACATTGTGACTGAGCACAAGGAGAACTTCAAGGAAGGAGGCTGACTGCCAAGCTGTGGCAGTCCCTGAAGACAGAAGGACTCTTGGGATCCCCCAGTACACAGCAAATACTAGGTACTACTGTGTACTCTGAATATTTTTAAACTACTTTTATGAATGACAATGCAAAAGGTGGTTTGCTGTATTTCTGTTTTTTTCCTTTTCCTGTGTACTCACCAGATCTGTCGATAATCAGCTGGAGTGCCTTGCAATGAAGGGATAATTTTGGAACCTTCAAACCAAACATTGTCTCCTTCTCCTCTGCCAGTAAAGCTGAAGGCCTGACGATGCTCTTTTCATGTGCTGGGATGGAGGACCTCTGTGCATGGGTGTTAGCTCTGGTGCATGCTGGACCAAATTCCAACCTCTTTTTTTCCCCCACATTTTCCTTACTGTAATTTCTTTTGATACAGGCAATTGGGTCATGACTGCAGACTAAATGCTATGGGGCTAGGCCTCAGGCCCGAAAGATTTATTACAATCGTTGTCCATTTACTAAAACAGTTCACCTACTTTACCTACTAATTCCCTAGCCTGGAGATGTTCTTTAATGCACACAATAATAATATGAAAACATTCCTCCCATTAACATAGCCACAGCCAAAGTATACCAAATCTATAAAGAAAGATGGTATAGACTGCTAGGCTTTGCAAAAACAAATCCTTAGGGGAGATTTAATCACTAAATGCTCTGAAGCTGCAGCTGAACAGAAATAACAATCCAGTGGCCACAAACCAGAAGAAGAAAAAATTAGCAGTGCCTCTAAATAATAGTAACACAAACAGTGCATACCGTGTGGGACTGGAGAGCTTTCATTCTGTGATATAAAAATGCATTTTATTCTTTTGACTTATACTCTGTCCTTGGTGAGACTACTTGTCCGTCCCTCTCTCCTGAGATTCTCACAAAATGGGACATTATGTCTCTCTTTTACTAACTCATTTTGTCTCTGGAAGAAGAAACAGCCTCTGTCAGATGTATTGTCTCTTCAATACCCAACAACAAGCAGAAGGCCTGGAAAATATACAATATGCAATGAGTTAACCATTTATAAAATTTAGACAGTACCCTTCTCAGTTCTATAAACAAACATGAAAGGCTGTTAAGCCCTTAAGAAATCAAATCCTACCACTGGAAAAAGCAATGAAATAATGCCAGTAGTAAACTTTAATTCTAACTTTCAGCTGCTATAACCATCGGGGGGAAAAAGTGCAATTTTGTCCTTTAGTGTGACTTTTACACATGGCTATGTGAAATGCTAGGCTTTCTGCTTGCAAGAGTTGGTAGGAAATATTTTTATGTTTGTGGGTGTTCCAGAGGAATTCCCAAATCTCATTGCTAAGCAGTGGTAAAGTAATCATTCTCTAGCTATCTTTAGTGTCAGATTTATGAAACCAAAACTGGGATCAAATTCATGCCAAACCTGCAGTTTCTCTGTTTTCCCTCCACCAAGCCCTCTTCGCTAAACACAGAACTCAAAACAGACCAAAGGCTTCTTGCAGCCCTGATGAGCCCTTGGCTGGTAGACAGGGGAGCCCAGCCTACTCCTTCTCTCCCCCAGTCAAAGTGTCAGGGTTGGGTTCAGGTGTACTGCACCACCTTCCAAGCGCCTGCAGTAGCTTAAGAGTCAGTGAGATAAGATTAAAAGTCAGCACAATGCAGGCGTGAAGTAAGGTTGGTCTTTTCTTCTGGAGCTGGTTTGATGGCCACCAGGTAGGTGAAAAAGAAAGCTAAATCAAGCTGTGCTTGCTGAATGAATAGCTCCTCCCTTCAGGGACACCAGTCTGAAAGGTGGCTTAGTCACAAGCTCTTCAGCAAATTCCAGTTCTATAATACCAGGAAACTTGCATACGATCAAAGAAGTCTTCAAACATTGGGCCAAATTCTCATCTCAGTTTTACAGTACAATTCCAGTGTAACTAACTTTTTAAGTCAGAGTAAAGCTGCTGCTGCTTAATATCACTATCAATTTGGTCTGATGCAATTTGGCTAAATTTGCTGAAATTATGGCAAAATATGTAAATGAGGTATGATTTTAGTCTCTTAGCTCTCCTTTTCAGGGGTTTGCAATTTCCGTTTTGGCTCCTGCTCCCCATTTAATTATGCCAGGCTCTAAAATGCATTCTCAATGGCAAGCCAAGATGTTGAGTAATTGCAACGAATGGAGGATTTCTTGTTCTGATACACACATTAGCTCATTTTGCTTGGGTTGTGATACTACCTATCAAATTCCACCACCCCCATGTCTCTGGGCTGTTTGGTATTTTTTTTCCCTTGTTTTTCCAATTGCAAATCAGGCATCTGGCAGCACTCTGGCGGCAATAGCTGAGACACTCACCCTGCTCACTGTGCTTTACCCGTTTCTCTGTGGGAGGTAGAAAATGAGGCAAAAGGAGACACGGCTTCAGATTTGAGCCCTTATCCTATGTAATTCCATAGGGAGGATGTTTTCTTCCTCCTACCACACTCAGGCTTGTGCTTTCTATTATCACTGAAAGACCCAACTAGCAAGAAAGGCTTCCCTGCCCTTAAAATCAGGGAAATTCTTTCTGGCTTCTCCTTTTGCAAACCTCATTTATTTCTTATCTTTATAAGCCTCAGATGAGTTCTTCCTTCACTTGAAGCCCCAGAGGCAAAGGGCAGCTGAGCTGGGGTGGGGAGTGCTCCATCCAGGGCTGCCACCTGGCCTGCCTGGTGCTTGCTGCCTTGGAGATCACAGCAATCGGAGGAGTGATGTGCTGAGCACCAGCCACACTGTTCTTCTCTGGGAAGAGTCCCCAGGGGGAATATTGACATCTGGGAAGGAGAGGGGAGAAAGGAAGCAACACATAACTTTATCTGCCATAACCTGCCCCAGTTGTCCCTTGAGTTCTTGAAGGAGAATAGAACAGATCCCTATATGACCTCAAGCTTTCACCTTAATATTTAATCACAATTTAGATTACTGTGATCTTGATTAAGACTGAGTAAATATACACTACACATAAACGATTTAATTCTAAATCAACAGCTACCTTTTTTCCCTGTAATGATTATCATTAGCCTTGAATGTTTATCATTACTATAATTTTTTAATAGATGGAAATTATTTTTATTGTAAAGTAATCCTCACATGCCCCTCTGCAATTCTGAATATTAATTAATTCCTATTCCCATGTCCACAAAAACCCTGCCTGAAGTTGTTTAGGCTTATATGAGAATGATATGATTTTATTCTTATGCAAAATATAGGGTCTTCTATTCTTTTGATACCAATGCATTTCAGCTTTGACACTGACGCTGACACAAATTAATTGTCAAGCTATTTCACATGTTCTGTGGAAGACCCCAACTTCATGTAACACATTCTTTGTTCTCCATCACAGAATGCATACCTGACAGTCTTGAAATTATTTTGATAGTTGGTTCCAACTGTGCAGGCTTTTACATACAGTCAATAGATATCTCTATCATATTTTCATCCTGCTGTCTTTATCCTTCTGTCTTTACTCCAGCTCAGTTACACTGCAAGTAACAGTTCACTGATACTTAAGGAAAAACAGTACTAAATATTGCTATCAATCAGACTTACATCTCTGCAAGAATAACAGCTATGCTGTGCCAGCCTCAGATAAGATCTTCAAGTCATTTTCTGAATAATACAGATAATTGTCTCAAAACTGTAGTTATCAATTTCTAAACAAGCCATCATAATGTTTGGAGTTGTCATATGAATATGTATTATAAAAGTTTAGTACCTGAGAATGCCTGAATGTATAAAAATAAAAAAGAGCGGAGAAGAAAAATTAAAGTGGTTTTAAAATAGGCTCAACTGATTGAAAATTCTGACTAGAAGTTTCTGTATTGTATACTGAGAATGCACAGTAGCAGTGAGCCCACTATTTGAAGACATGCGATTACTTTTTACCCCTTATCAGTTTGAGACTGTCAGCAGCTCTTAATATACTTTTTAAAAGGATCCTCCTAGAATACGTAGAACAGGCTTGGTGAGTAGACACCAAAAAAAACCCACAAAAAAACCACAACAATAACAACCAAAAAAAAAAAAAAAAAAAAAAAAAAAAACTGCAGCCCACAGTTTTGGCTTTATTGCAAGTGGAAAGAGAAATATGCACAACTTCCCTAGAGCCTGGGACAGGGCAGGACAGCAAGGGCTTGACAAGGCCTTAAGCAGCAAATTGAACGTGAAGCAGAGGAAGAAGGTGTAAAAACAATAAACTTGTGGAATTGTCTTTTTTTCCTAAGCACATGTCTGGTTCAGTTTAAGAAAGGCTAATGTAGCACTTGGTCTGGTTAGAGGGATATTTGAGTTCTGCAGCAGCAGAATTGATCTGATAACAGCCTAAGGGTAGGATGCTACCAGCATGTTGGTTTATTTATCCAAATCACTGGTCCATTAGGAACATTAAGTTTCAGAGACAATTCAACAGCTGCTTATTTTTCTTGCTCCCTGCTTCAAATTGCTGTATAGACACCCTTCCTCAATGTGTTGCATGTGAGAGGACTAGCCCTTCTGTCTGCAAAGAGTGAGCAAGGTTACACTCAGCCTGTCTGTTTGATGTGTCACTCCCTGAACACCTATGGAGTTTAGCCAAAGCTATCATCACAGATGGATGGTGTACACAGAGTTGTGATCTGTAAGAAGGGGTCTTCTACTGCTTTACTTGATGGTGTTTCTGTGTTATGCTACCGAAATGCTAACATGTGCAAAATGCTGCTGTTGCAGTCTTAGGTCAGACTGGGCAGCCTCAGCGCATCACACAACTTGAGAGAACGCCGTTGGCTCATTTTCAGAGTTTCAACTGATTTTAAAATTTCTCTGATGACTTACATAGTTGGGGAACAAATTGGGGAAAAAGTATTTGTCGTTCCATGTAAGCCTAGGCATCATGAGAGATCTATAGCCTCACCAGAAGTATAGATTGGAGTCATAGCATCCTTATATTGTAACTGTTGTGCATCCCAGATCCAGAGTTTAAAGTGGATTATGAGGGAGGGAAAGATCAGTAAACTCATTTTAAAGACAACTTCTATTCTAGTTACTTTCCTCCAGTATCTCATTTTAAGTGGAGCATCTCTGTTCTGTGGAACTTCTGTCCCCTTAAACTTTTCAAAAAGCGATCTACTTCACGTTATAGCTTCAGTCTGATTTGTGTCTTGCTTGTACAGAAATTAATCATATTTTTATTATTGGCTAAGCAGGAAAACAGAGAGACCCAGCAAGAGAGCTTTTAACACTCAGATTTCACCTCATACTTGGGACTGAGTGCATGTATATGATCGGTTACTGTGGCTCTGCTGATGTGCACTAACTTGTTGAGCTGCAGTAACGTTAGTGTCTGTCTGAGCCCTGAGGGTTTGTCTACACATGAAAGCTGTAGTGTTTAACCACAGCACTGAAGTGCAACATTTCCCTCAAGGACACATACATTCAGCTTGATGTAAAAGTATGTAAAACCATGGAACTCAGTCCTGCAAGAGAACAACAGTATGCTAAAGGTACATAAAGTACCTTTATAACTTACTATAACATTATCTGTAGGAGAATATTTCAGCAGTTCACCACTTTATGAAATTAAATTACAGACAATACTGAGCAGAAACCAGGCTTGAAATAATACAGTACTCTGACCATTCTTAAAATTATAACTGAATACATATTTCAAATCCTACCAGTTTTGAAGCGTGTGCCATTCAGCAAGGAAAAAAATATTTCACCCATATTACACATAGAAAAAGTGTATGGGTCGGGAGGGAAACACACACATTGTAAAATGTCACGAGTCTTATATGAGAGAAACTAAACCTTTCTGTTCAAGCAAGAAATGGTGTATTAAAAATTCAGGAACCTAAGAGCTGGAAGGAATCTGAACCAAGGGTCAGGCTGAATTGCTAAGCTTTCTACTTTACATGTTCCTTTGGTAATTTATGAAAAATAGGTGACTTTAGGATGGTGGAAAGTAACACTAACATTATAGTCAGCAAACTATTTTTGCTGGAATTCTTGTACAAGCTTGATTTGGACCCATCTATAACGTATTCACTGTTTTACAAACGAGCAAGAAAACATGAGCCTTCCAGATGTATTGGATAGACAAAACTAAAATCTAATACAGAATATACATTTTATGCTGCATGTATGCACAGAATGAGGTCTGCGAGAAAATTCTTCATGGGGGAGGGACACTGCAAGTCCTGCAATGGATAATAGATTACAGATTATTTCTTTTACATGATTTAAAAGAACTGCCAATACCTATCATAACATCATCTGCTCTGTGAAAAAATTTTAGTAAAATTTGTATGGCACACACTTTTTGTACTCCAAGGAAAATATGAGGCCTGAACTTGAGTGAAGAATAGGTCCCTGCAAAGGTTGGGTCTTCACTGTCAAATGCAAAATGACAGCCACTGTCCTTCATTTATAATGCATGAATTCATGTTGTTGCATTTCTTTTTAATCTCCATGGTATATTTATGTGTTACAGTCTATAGGGCTTACATGGCAAGGCTTTGGTAGTGGAGCAGCTGCAGGGGTAGCTTCTTTGAGAAGACACCAGAAGCTGCCCCCATCTCAGACAGAGCTAGTTCCACACAGCTCCGAGATGGACCCACCGCCAGCCAAAGCTGAGCCTGGTAGTGTCTCTATGACAAAATATTAAAGGAAGGGTTAAAAAAGCCACGCAACAGCAGCTGGAGAGAGGAGTGAGAAAACGCAAGAGAAACAGCCCTGCAGACACCAGGGTCAGTGAAGAAGAAGGAGGAGGAGGCACTTCAGGCACCAGAGCAGAGATTACTCCACAGCCTCTGGAGAAGACCATGGTGAAGCAGGTTATTCCCCTTGCAGCCCGTGGAAGATCACACCAGAGCAGATCTTCACCTGCAGCCCATGGAAGACCCCCCGACTAGAGGAGGTAGATGTGCCTTGAAAGAAGATGCAGCCCATGGAGACAAGCCCACACAGGATCAGGCTTTCTGGCAGGAGCTGTGACCCTCCCAGGGGACCTATGCTGGAGTAATCTATTCCTGAAGGACTACATCCTTTTGGAAGGACCCACTCTGGAGGAGTCTGTGATGGACGGAGAAGAGTGTGAGGAGGAAGGATGTGGTGGTTTAAACCACTTTTAT